>NW_017805145.1:647304-667194 GCF_001891065.2 Hippocampus comes | reverse complement strand
TGTGTGTGAGAGCAGGTGTGTGTGTGTGTGTGTGTGTGTGTGTGTGTGTGTGTGTGTGTGTGTGTGTGTGTGTGTGTGTGTATAAGTGTATGTTTGCGTGCGTGCGTAGGTTGGTCACAACCAATCTATGTCATGAGGAAGAGCATGGCTTTTGACAGTTGGCTGTGTAAGCCTCTGATTCAAGAGGACAGAGAGGACCATGACTGTAACCCCATCGAGACACCCACACATCACTGGACTATATTTCAACTGGTGGAGGCAGAGTGTATTAAGAGGGCACTGAGCATCGTCACGGTAAAGACATGAGTCTGAAACTAACAGTTATTGCTCGACTGCAACCTGCACTGCATGGCAGCATGTGTTCAAATATGTGAAAACATTTCTGTAGCTGGCAAGGATGTTTCGGGCAAATTGTTGAAAACAACTTGCTGGTGTTACTTTGGTGCACGTTTCAAACAGAGAAGAAGTATAATGTTGCATGTTCCAACAAAGCAGGAACGCTTTTTGCTCTTAAAAATAAAACATTCGTCACTGCTAACTTATCAGAAATACTATGTTTAAAAGAACAATAAAAGAAGTTGCCTTGGTCATGCATCGGTCAATAAAGTCGGAGCGATTAATATTCTTTCATCAGAAAAAACTTTTTTATGCATCAAATTAAATCGGTTTGTGTAAACAGTTATAAAGTTTTGAATTGTGTTCACTCGTAACAAATGTCAAAAGTACTGAAAAGTTAATAACAAGGTACACACCAAACCGTGATGTTTTTTTTTTTTCTGCATACTGTGACACCACTACTATTTATGAGACTTTAACACATTATTTCAGATGGATCACTTCCATTAAAAATACTTTTCTTATTCTGCACGTAACTTTTGTCAGTGCCCTAATTCTTGGCACAGAACAAACTAAGGCATGAGATGAGGCATGAGATGAGGAAAAAAAGGAATTTAGGTCAGTCAAGTGTCTCACAGGTCCATTTCTTCCATACCTAAAGCTATTGCTTTCCAACGGTCTCTCACCGGCTCGCCACTTAAAAAGGATACAAACCGCAGTGCATGATTAAGTCATCTAAAAATGCAGCTCAAAATCCGATTTCCATAATTTCATTTGTGCGTATGTACGTAGTGGCCAGTGAGCAAGAAAAGCTTGCTTTTTGTTGTTAACATTCCCATACATGTCCATTTGGAAATATTGCATCAAACATATTTATTCGATTATAAAGTCTATTAGCGGGCGTTTAAGTGGTAGGATGACAAGCTCCTCCCTTTGTGCTGTAAAACACACGCAGAAACACATACGTAGACTTTTTTTTTTCCTTAACGTCATAATTTCCTGCTGTAAGGGACTATGCAGATACATTTGTGAAAGAGTATACCTCTCTTTAAGTTCCGCGTCTGTAAAGTTGTTTTCCTCCTTCAGTGCCTGGTATCTATCCCACCTCAACAGCCTGGTGCCATCATAAAGATCCAACTCCCGGTCATGAAGTAACCTGCAGCATGTAAGACTGGTGAACTTTGGCTTCTCTACAACAATACTGAAATGTGTGATAGATGTTGGTCTTACCTGGAAAGGACAGCCAATGTTCCCAGGTTGACCCTGTGTATACCATCCAGCAGCAGCAGCTTGCCCTCCATGGCAGCAGTGACCAGCGGTGACGGACGCCATGCCGTGTCGCCATTGGGGAGCGTGAACCTTTGCTGGAGGAGGTCCCTGGCTGTCATATCCTGTCACAGGCACAACGAAATCATTAAAAAACAAACATTAAAATGTAAGGTGAAAATGGCATACTATATATAGAGGATTTTTTTTTTAAAGCATAGAAAGAACACTGTGAGAGAGACTGATTTAGTGGCCAGAGTTCATCGCCATTCCTTCATTTTACATACCACCTGTCATTATTCAAGTTGTGGGTGTGCTGGAGTCTATCCCAACTGACTTCTACCATGCTTCACAAAAATAATGTGCCTTTTCACCCGGTGTGTCTCATGTATGATTTTCTTCTTTAATAGAACTGCTCACTAATATTGCGCCTATAAATATGCTGCGCCTAACGGTCCATAAAATACGGTAGCTGTTGTCATATTTATTTTTTTACCTGGTAGAGCATGACAGGCTCAATGCTATAACCCAGCATCTCAGCAAACTGTTTAGCAATCATCGATTTGCCACAACCCTGAAACATACAGAACAAGATTACATTGAAGCAATAGTTCACCATAAACTGCATTTGTGTATGTGTGTGTGTGTAGCACCTTGGTTCCAATGAGACACATGTCCTTCACCATATGAGACTGCATCATGTCGGCAATCAGCTGAGAGTGGCTGGGGGTGCTGATGAAGTCGTGGCAACTGTTGGGTGGCCGGGGCTCCTTGGTGCCTGCAGGGACCTGATTGTTCATTTGATGGATTTGGACACAACAAATACAGAATAATGTGTTAATATTATTTTTACTACAGTGGCATGATATCAATATAAATAAAACACATTTTATGATTTATCATCAACATTAAAAAAAAACATTATTTAAAGCCACTGGCAGCTGGTAGAGATTGTATCTGAAAAAATAATTGAGCAAAAGTAATTCGTGACAAATATTTCAATACATCAATATTCTCTTTCTTTGTTTTTCTGAAATATCAAATATAATTTCATGCAAAATACATTTTGCGCTTCCCTATTAGCTTTTTGTGTAGGAGCTCATGTCGACAATTGAGTATAGATTGTACCTATTTCATACAACATTGGACCAAAATGCAAAAACTAGTGAGATGCATAAAGTAGCTCTCGAAAAATGTAGGTGTTTACATTGACAAAAATGAAGCCATGAGAGAAGCATTGAATATGTTAAAAGTTTGTAACTGACAAGTGTTTGTACATTTGGGCTATACTCTGCTTGTTGGCACATTTTGAGTATATGAATGTTTTGTTTTATTTACAACCTCCTGACTATTTCCCAGCTGTGAGGCGAATAACAATCTTATTCACAGGGCTAAATAAAAATAATCTAAATAATAGAAACCAATTTGATTATGAAGCATGCAGTCTTACAATGCAACCACAACAGTTAAGAAAAATGTAAATGTACTGGCAGACTATTTTAGTGTCTGCATTACATTTATATTACATTAATATATTTTTTTCTATAGTTTTAACTGGGGATCTGTACTGAAAACGGCCTTTTTTTTTTTTTTTAAATGGCATGGATCGATTTGGTCAGTACGGTATTTCTAAGTTGAGTCTGTGCAAGAGTGGAAGCGTTTCCGATTATCTGCGAAGCACGTGAACGTGGCAGTGCACGCACACCAGCGTAATGATGTCTCCCAGTCATGCAGGAGTTCACTCATACTAAAAATAAATTTCCAGGTTTGGAAGTGAGCTGAACTCGTACTTCCTAGCATGCTTTGGTTGGGTGTGGGGGCGTGGAACAGTTGACAAGGAGAACCTCCATCATCAATGTACTTGCATTGATGATGGAGGTTCTCCTTTCTCACTTGCGAGGGCATTACAGTAAGTAAGTATACTGTAAAAAAACATTAAAATGTAAAAAGAAAATAAAAATGATAAAAAAAGGTGTCTACCTGAATTCTAACATCTTTATCTGCAACGCGCAAGGTGACGTCTGCATAGTCCTCCGAGCCTGCTGTTTTGGACACACTGATAACGGCGCTGCTCGATGTCTTGCTGCGGCCATCCAGAAGCTCAAATTTCTGTGTAAAAACCATAAAATCTGCATGACTCATTCAGGCATTTGTCTGACAACTCACCAGTTGCAGAGAATTGTAGGCAAACAAGCCGATACATACTGTAGACCACTGACAGAAAGCTAGAAAGCAGAAAGTCAAAGACGGTATCCTACACTGAGCACCGTCTCCACAGCGCTGCACCCGTCCTTGCCCAACATGCTATGGTAGGGGTAAAGTCTCTGGACCAGCTGCTGCGACGACATCATGGGGAAAACATTCTATGCAAACACAGGGCAGGATTCATTAGACCAGCGCTCAACAAGTACGGTCCTTGAATGCCCCTATGCTGCATGTTTTAGACATTTCCCTCCTCCAGCACACCTGATTCAAATGGTTAACTCATCAGCAAGCTCTGCTGAATCTTGATAATAATCCTGATCATATCATTTGAATCAGGTGAGTTGGAGGAGGAAGGCATGCAGGATCAGGGCCCTCGTGGACCGGACTTGGTGACCCTTGCATGAAAACATCTGATCTGAATACAAAGCCCTTTTATCAGAGAGGAGGAGAGCAGAGGTTTAAATGTTTCTTTACCAGTACATTAACGCCATTAAGGAGGTTATCCACAGGAAAGTCAGGAAGGCCCAGGTTGGCTGATTCCTGGGAGCACAGTGTAGTAGCAAGTGACAGAAGCTGGGACACCCTGACACAAGGACAAACTGTGTGAGGAGGGTTCAATTACAGTATGGGTGTGTGTATGGGCGTATGTATAATAAAAGAGTAAAAAAATTAAGAACAGTAGTATATAATATATACACAACACAACACACACACACACACACACACACACACACACACACACACACACACACACACACACACACACACACACACACACACGCACACAAAGGTCACCCTCAGACTTAATATTCATCAGCCATTTACTGTTGTAGCGTGCACGCGTGAGGGAGGGGGAGGCCTGAGAGAAATCCGGAAGTTTGTCTGTGTAGCAGTGCGCAACTGTTTGAGGAGGAATTGAGTGCACAACAAAGAATCATGATTTGAGTTTGATGGGGTACTTAAAAAAGATGTGCCGGGTTCAATTCCAACTCAAGCCTCCCTGTGTGGAGTTTGCATGTTCTCCCCCAGGCCTGCGTGGGTTTTCTCCGGGTACTCCGGTTTCCTCCCACATTCCAAAAACATGCATGGCAGGCTGATTGAACACTCTAAATTGTCCCTAGGTGTGAGTGTGAGCACGGACGGTTGTTCTTGTCAATGTGCCCTGCGATTGGCTGGCAACCGGTTCAGGGTGTCCCCCGCCTACTGCCCGAAGACAGCTGGGATAGGCTCCAGCATGCCCCGCGACCCTTCCTTGTGAGGATAAAGCGGATCAGAAAATAGATGGATGGAAGGTGGAGTACTCAAACTCCTTACCACACTTTTGCTCCACTCTTCCCGAATATCGAAAACAGTCCAATAGTGCGTTGTCTGGATGACTACTGTACAGTACTACCTAACCTAAACTATGACCTAAATCAGGGGTGCCCATTACGTCGATCGTGATCTACCGGTAGATCTAGGACTTGTCCCAATTAGATCCGAAAGGTATAGAGGAGGAAGAAAAAAAAAAAAAAAAAAAACAGTGTGTCTTTGTAGAATGTTAGTCATATATTTTTTGTGTTAATGCACACTGCACCCTAATCATCCTATCAGTCTCATTTTCCCAAAGAAAGATTTTAAAAATAAAATAAAATAAAGCATATAAATCTTTAACCTACGGTGGCGCGTGACTACGTCAGTGGAAGTTGTTACCGCCCAGCAGTCTGCAATTGCAGCTTGTGATCAGAGCTGTTGCGCTATATTTTGATCATCATTATTCTCATTCAGAGTTTGCTTCGTGTACAATTCACCGAGGGCACGGGCAAAGAATAGGAATCTAGAGGGCTGAGGGAAGCACTTTAAAACGGTACGTGTGAGCTACGACAGTCAACAGGCTGCAAAAGTGCATCGCTTGGTTCCGTGTTTGGCTTCTCATCATGGCGCGCATGCGTGCGTGCGTGCGTGCATGCGCGTGCGCGAGTGTGTGCGTGCGTGCGTGTGTGCGCGCGCGCGGTAAGGGGCGATCCGGGGAAGTTAGTTGAACAAAAAGTAGATCTTCGGTCCAAAAAGTTTGGGCACCCCTGACTTAAATTATTTCTACAGTATGTTAAATAAACTAACCCAGTGGTTCTCAACCTGGGTTCGATCGAACCCCAGGGGTTTGGTGAATCGGTCTCAGGGGTTCGACAGAGCCTCTGCCATGGAAGTTAAGACACACTCGACTCAACATGTCAATTAGTTATGACACGCCCGCTGCAGATGATCACATTACATCGCTTGTCCAATCAGTGCTGCGGGAAATTTAGTTGAATTCATATGCATCACGGAACGTAATGGGATTCAGCGTCCTATCTGCATGATAGGCCATGCCAAGTTGAGCAACTCAAAACTGAAGGAACACTTTATCAAGTATCAAGTACAACTTTATTGTCAAATGTTTCACTGATTTTTATGTTTCACTAATGAAAGGTTAGGTGAATGTTCATATGAATTGGTTGGGTTCGGTACCTCCAAGAAGGTTAAAAACCACTGAACTAACCACATGCTATGATAAATCACTCACTGAAAATCTACGTAAAGATATTCGCAAACGCTACAATTTCAATTCCAGTTCGCTACGGAGGCATGTACGAAACTGGCAATTTACCTTTCTGCCGCAATGTTCGGTCCTGCCGCATATAACAGCTCCAACTGGTCCTGAAGATAAAAAAAGTTTTGTTGTTGCTACCGTATCCTTTTTTTACGTGTTAAATGCCAGTGGGTGACCGTACCTTAAACGGGAGATAATAGATGTCTCTGGCCTGGAAGCGAGATCGGAGAGGAGGATCCAGTGGGTTGCCTTTGTATTTGGGCACAGGTAGACCAAGGGCGATGACCCGAAAGTCCTCGCTAACGCGGACGATCTTCCAACTATCAAGCTCCTCTTTTGTGTGCTCCTACAGGTCGGAAAGGAAACAAACAAATGTTAAAAAAAAAGAAATAAAAATAGCAACAAAACAAGGTCTTTGAGATCTTGTGCCGGTGAGTTTCTTGTGCATATGCATCCACTAATCGATATGCGTACTGTATCGCTTTCTATTCTGGTATGATACTGCAAATACAGTGTCTCAAATGAAGTATCAAACGTATTGATGTTTAAGTTTGAGAATCGATCTTAGTGGTATCAGCGTCATTGACAGCTCAAACAGATCGATTCCTGCACCTTTCAAGCAGACGTAATGGTCGTCTTTGAAATAACACTCCATTTTGGGCAAGTTTGAGTAGAGATACAGTAGAGCTATATTTGTTTTTTTTTAATTCTTTTTTGGGGGGAGGGGGGCACGTTGATACTGATTATTAGTTGTCAAGGAGGCCGCTAACCAATGTTTGGAGCCAATATTCCTTTCCAGTAAAGGAAAATATTGGTATCAAAATTTCTGAAAATACAAACTCTAACCCGTCACTTGTCTCACAATATACCGTTTATTGAACAACTTTTCTGATTTAATAAATGTTTGTTTTTTTTTTTAATCTTATCACGAGACACATTTGTTTTTAAATTCTCACAAAAAAAAAAGTTCAGGGAGCTCAATGGTTCATTAGCATGTCTGAAAAAGTTCAATGAAAACTTAAACAAGTAAATAGCTCCCTACAATTTTAGACAGTAAATAACATTTTCAAAAATGTCAAAATAACTGAAATGTTAAATTATCATTGTTTTAATTTCAAATTAAAGAGATACAAAGCGTCTTGGGGTCAACAACCATCTCTCTCAGGGTTAACTGAAAAATTAAATAAATACTTCCCTGAAGTTGACAGAGTTGCATTTGATCTCTTATCAACCGTCAGATTTGATTAAAAAGTCCTATGCCGATATTTATCAAAATACACAATGTACAGTCATGTACAAAAACAGAATATACAATCACAACAACGGTTTTTAAAGTGAATTTCATGTTGGTGTTCTGACCTCCAGCAGCTTGTCATAGCGCTCGGCTGCCATGAGGAAGCGTCCGTCCTCCAGCTGCATCTCTCTGTTCTCCAGCAGGTTGTTGAGGACGGGAAGAACGTTCCTTTCGGCCTTCTCCAGACCCTCCAGGAGAAGAACTCGCCCTTGAGTGGCTGCCCTGACGGCGCACTGAGAAGAAAAGAACGAAGAGTACGCCATTCTCCTACGCTGACTACAAATGAGACAAACATCCAACTACAATAAATCCCTTTGATATATTATTGCGCTCACAAAACCAAAGTTTTATTTTTAGAAGGATTTTTTTTTTTTTGCCACTAAATGTAGTATGCGGGACAACTCTTTGTTTACATTGCGTGTGTGTGTGTGTGTGTGTGTGTGTGTGTGTGTGTGTGTGTGTGTATATATGCACATGTTCAGTTGAAAAACCCAAAAGCTTCTCTTGACGTCAGCAGGCAGGAAACTTAAGCAGTCTAGGGAGACCACAGAGCCAGCGCGCATGTAATTAGGTGTGCGTGTAATGTGCATACGGGACGTTGTGTGGGAAGCGCAGCAACAGAAACGACTATAGCGAGGTCAGGATGTTCTAAATTTAACTGCGAGCCCATTTTCAACACTGTAATGAGATAATCATTTGGTAATCTAAAATGAAACAGGACAAGGGGCCGGGTTTGAAACTAGCATAGCGTTGCTGGGACGGCTATTCTTAGCAATAAAGTAACCCTGCACAATCTAATCCAGGGATGATTGCTGAGACCATTTCGATATACTGGACAGTAAAATAAGCCTTCAAGTATTTCTGAACCCAATGCAAATGTTTCTCCTTGTGAGATTGATTGGAGGTGGCAAAAAAAAAAAAAAAAAAAAAAACGGCCCTTGGGGGATACTGCATTGAGAGGTTCTTTTGACACCAGCAGAGGCTCATCAGTGGCTCCTTTACAACTGCTCTCTCAATACGATGCATCACAGAAGCGTTCCTTTTTTCATTTTCCTTTATCAGAACAAACTCGTTTGCTTTCCCAGTCCCATGAATATTATCAAAGAGTATAATTTTCTTAAACTGTCCAGGCAGTGTTTCCATTCCTTTGGCAAGGCAAAGGACTATTCCATGCTTTTTTTTTTATCAGCAGAAAGATGCTTTTACAGCATTATGCATAAAAACGGTGATCTTCTTAATGTCTGTGGAACAATCTAATTGCATGCAAGTAGGCTTACCTAATCTACTTAAACTAATTATCAAATCCGTTACATTCAGAAAGAAAAAAAAATGTCGCCATCGGTCAGAAACCTGTCTAAATTTAGACAGTCTATATCATCAGTCGGCATCCCGCGGCTCCGGAGCCTCATGCGGCTCTTTCATCCTTATAATGTGGCTCTGATTGGCTTGGGAAAATAAATTACTAAAAATTTTTTTTTTGTATTTAATTGAAGTGTGTTTTATTTGTGTTAGTTTTTATATTATTTTAGTTCTAAATTTGAAGACTATTGTGATCTTGAAATATTAAAATATTAATTAAATTATTTGATATTATTTTTTCGTCGCTCAAAATAGACGTCACACTGCGGAAGCTGGTATACCCGCTGAAACGGCGTCTATTTTGAGCGACTTTCAACCCCGGCAAAGCCAATGGAGAAATGTAAGAAAAGAAAAATATCTCAAGAAAATAGAACATTCAATGATGCCTGGGCAGATTCATTTGCATTTACCTCGGGCGAGAGTGGCCTACCAGTATGCCTAATTTGTGGAGAAAAACTGGCTAACAATAAACGGTCAAATGTCGCAAGACATTTTAACAATACACACAGAGCCTTTGCTGAAAAATATCCAGAGGGAGAAGAGAGGAAAAAAGCTGTTTCGGAACTGATGCAGAAGGCTGACCGGACGAAAAATCAATTCAAGAAGTGGGTGAAGTCTGCAAATTCAACTACATATGCAAGCTTTGTGGCCGCATTCAGACATTAGTTATTTTTTCAAGAATTCAAAATGTGTTCATTACATCGGTAAAATTTAATTTTCTCCGTAGCACTTCATAAGACATAACCACACTATAGTTGTTTATACAAAGTGTAAAGGTAAGAAAAAGCAATATATACAGTGTTATCTTCATTTTAGATAAGATAAATGGATATAAGGATGACGCCTCATGGCATTTTTCTGCTTTCGTTTGCTACATGGACAATTTAAATTCAGCTTTTTAATTTATATATATATATATATTTGAACACATCTGTAATATAGTTCAGTCTCCGTGATGTGCGTCTGCTATTTGTACAAATGAGTTTGCTCTTTTTGTCGGAATGCTGAAGCCTCAACGAACATGCCATTTTTTTCTTTTGTTGTTGTTTTTTCCCCCCTATAAAGTGATGCTTCTGGAGAATTCAGGATTCCGCCTGACGCCAGCGATATGCAAAAACTAAAATGGTTATTTAAAATAAATCCATCAGCCATAATAATTCATAACTGGATAGTAAGGTTGTGTGACCATCACAAATGAAATCAAACACAAAAGTCACAGAAAATATGAGATGTGTCAGAAATGTTCCAGGACATGTTTTACAAACGATATCTGCCACGCTTTACATGCCCCGGAAAGATTCTTCTGGAATTTTCCGCAGGTCTGTCGTCACTGCTGTCTTAATTTTGTCCACGTCTTCAAAACCGGCCCCTTTGATGACCTCGTTGTGCACGGACAAGATGAAAAAAATAAAATAAATCACAAGGAGCCAGCTCAGGTTATTAGGGTGGTTCATCTCGGGCAGGATACGCTCAGAGCAATGTAAGCAGGCACATTGTCATGGTGAAGTATGAGTTGCCCTGCCACGAACGACACTTGCCTCTTCTTACGCACTGACTGACGCAAACATCATAAGATCTCTTTGTCGACATGCTCGTTGATCGTGTCGCCCACAATAGAGAAGAGTAAAAATGATAGATTATAGTTTGGATTTGAAAAGTGAGTTTTTGACACCAGTCCTGGAAATTCTCGAATACCTCTCGTACAAGGCCCATTTGGTAGCCTCGGCCCTTTTAACAACTCACCATTAAAAAAAAAAAAAAAAAAGTATACCTGTATAATGAGACTTACACCATCATGAAGTAAAGTTTTTTTAATGACTCTTTTGTACGTGTTCAGTGTTGCTTTCATCAGTCACTTAACACTGGGTCAGCGTGGAGCACAGAGGCTTATTGCAGGTTGCAAGTGTTACACTAACAACAGTCAAGCGTGTCCAATAAATTTATATAAACACCTAGCCAGCCGTTAGCTTCCAGACGCATTACTTTCCAATGGAGCTGGTGTGGAAATGGTAGGCTTTTTATGACTGCAATTGGGTGCAAGGTGGCTGCCCAACGTAAGTGTATGCCAAGTGGTAAATAGTGATTGGAGGAGTCCAAAAACGAAAATCCTTCTGACTAAAAAAATGAACTAGCAACCTGGCTTCCCTCTAGAAAAGAATGAGTGAGCGGTAGCACAGCGATTGACCCATTCTGAGTAAATATAGGACTCCAAATGAGCACGGCTCTCTGTGGAATATGCGGCAATGTTCCAGATGACACAGGAGCGCACCCGCTACAATCGCTTTCCAATTTACGCCTACCCATCTTCAAACACATGCTGGAAGTCATCACACCCGCTAGAGTTTAATAAAACACACGAAACAAACATTTTCTCACCGTCTGACATTTAAAAAAATTCTGATCAACACACTTATATTGGGTGTATAACTCCTTTGTACCTTCAGAGACCAAAATACCCCCCAAAAAGTTGTCATGGCCTGTTTCCGTGGCAACAAGCAGACAGCTGGTTTCATCTTGAGGTGTACGTGGGAAGAAGGTGCTTGCGAGATTAACACTCCATACTTCCGTTTTAATTTATAAACATGTGATAAAGACATCAGTGGGAAAAGGAAAGAGGAAATGTGGCCCCTTTAACATAGTGTTGCTGTAAACGCCACTGACAGTGAATGTCCAAATTGACAAAGCAATTTTTTACAGATTTCGGTCCGAGCCTTATTTATCGACAGATCCTTCAAAATGGCAGCATCTGAGCAGTCACGGTAAATGATTATTGCAGAATATCGTTGCAACTTGGAATAAGGGGGTATCGCATATTCACCCCCCACGTAATGTTTTAAATTATTAGTATAAACTGAAGCAGTCAAAGGTTTGGAAATACACCACCCTGTAATTCAGTGTTTGTTCTTTTTTTAATCGTGAATTACAGATGAACACTTCAGTCATTGACAATTTGAAGAAATATTGATGGGATTTTTTTGAAAAAAAAAAAAGACATGTTCTATAATTTAGATTTTTCAAGGTAGGCACCTTTTGCCCAGATAAAACCTTTGCACACGTTGGTTATTTTCTCGGTCAACTTTATGATGTGCCATAACTTTCTATTCACACCCTTTGTCAAGAGTTAGCGAGAATTCCTTGATCTCTTAATGTGTTTGTGATTATTTGAATGTGAAGGAGCACATTGTCCAAGACATGGGCCCCCGGTTAGTGTTGTGGAAAGGCCAGGATTCAAAAATCTCATGAACACACTGAACGATTATTTACCAATCCAGCGTTTCTAACCCATCCAAATCCAGATATACCTTTTATTCATGTTAACATAGCTGTTACACAGGGATTCAAACAGTTCCACAAGGCTTTAGGGGACTACAATTGAATGAATAGCAAAACAATAGTGGTCCAAATCTCTAATGACAATCACTGGACAGACAAACAGACCTTTTGTTGTACTGTCCCAGCAATCCCCAGTCGACCAGAGACTCCACCCCTGCGCATTCTTCTTGAGAAAACGTACCCCCGCTGAAGTTAATTACGATGTAGGGAACCGTGAACTTTTGGCCATGGTATTGGCATTTCAGGAATGGCGTCACTGGCGAGAGGGAGCCAAGGAACCATTGACTGTATTTACTGACCACAAGAACTTAGCCTACATCAGCTCCGCCAAATGATTGAACTCACGATGGGCTCTGCTCTTCACCTGCTTTTATTTTACTTTAACCTAAAATAAAGGCAAATGAACCTAAAATTAAGATGAAAGACAGTTTATCTATATACTTCAATAAGACTTCATCTTGCATTACTAAACACATGGACTACCAAAGGCGTGGCATAGCCAAAAAGCAGGATAAACAGATCCAAACAGAAAAACCAAAACAAAAATAGACACATTACCATTTTTAGTAGGTCCAATGGTCATATGAAACACAAGAAAACACATCCAGCTCCAAAGAAATCAACATGTTTTCAGCCACCCCGGAGGGAAGTCAGAGAAGCACATCACAATGTTCCAAAAAAGTTGATTCGTGCTATTTAAACACAGTATGCAATTTACTCTTCTCCAAAAGGCAAACATTTGATGGTCAGCTGTTGAACTGTCTATTGGATTATTTATGCATCCAGATTTACATACTCGATGAAAATTGCATATTTCCCCAGTGTGGGACAAATAAAGGTTATCTTATCTTATCTTAAAAAGCTTGTCATCAAATGCTCCTAAAGCTCAGTTTGATTTTATCATGTTATTTGTCAATAAATGGTGGTCATTTGCAATTTCCTCCCCTTTTTCCACGAGGTTAGCAAATTCTTGGGATATAGCAAGCTCCTCGCGTGGGAATTCAGCTCAATTCTTTTGTCCGTTTGTGGTGTTATTCTTTTGCATCACTTCCGGTTGCATAGAGTGGAGCATTTTGCAGCACTTCCAGTTGCGCAGCGTGATCCGAATAGCAACATAAATTGGGTACGGATGTCACACAGGGCCTGGTTTCACACCAAGCCATCCTGGAAAATGTCACAAAAAAATGACCCATGATTTTATGTGTTTGGGAGGGCGGGTCTAAAATAGACAAAAACTGCAGTTTCATTCCTATTTGACAAAGACTAAAGATACTGCAAGTCATATTTTCTGTGTTGTGATGCTACTGTTGATTTTTAAGTGTCCAGTTTTTCAGATGGAAGACATCACTACTTGGGGTGCTGACAAGCACACGCCCAAACACACCTCAACCACATTCTGTAGTCACACATGCAATGCTCGGAAGCCTCTAAAAGGGAAGTTAAAAACGTCTTTTCTGCTTAGGGTTAATTAAGTTCACATCAAAACGTGTTGTCTGACACAAACACAATTGCATTCTTGCGGTTTTATGTAAAAAATAGGTTTTATACATCAGGAAGCCATTATGTATGTAGATGTGCAATGCTGTCAAGTCATCCTCTATTTGTAGAGTGGTATTGTTAATTGCAGGCATTCAGTTTTGTCTGCACTGACTTATCCAGCTACAGGACAGACAGTGCATGTCTTCAATAATTCAAAGGGTGGATAATAACGATAAAAATAAAGCTCTGACCCTCTTTTGTATTTTAACGCTGACTCATCAAAATACTCATTACAGGAACAGTCCAGCAAGGATGGCCCATTTTTCAATCAAAAACAAGATTTTGTCATCAGAGAAATGTTTGCATTTTCAATTATATCAATTTGTTTTGGGAGAAATCAGTAAATAAATAACGACTCAAATCGCCCTTTTCTGTTCAGCAATAAGGTATAGCCAAGCCCCCTTTCCCTTTTCCCCAAGTCTTAGTGAGAGTCAGCAGAGGAACTGGATGCAATTTGTCCATTCAAAATCATTGTACATACTGGTACATCTCAAATAAAACGGCGATCGATCTGCACCAACATCTCTACTAATTGCCGACTTCAACCTCTGAAAATATCACAAGGATTAACCTCTCCATGGCTGACTTATGAGTGAATGAGGATATGAGCAGCGAACATGTGCTTTCGCTCATGCTGGATCCAAAGACTGGGCTAAAGTATGTGGACATAGTGCAGGAGCAATGACGAGATGAAGATTATGATTTCTTGGCGTCGATAACCGCTCTCTTGACCAAGTTCTCGCGTGATTCACGGCAAAATAACGCAAGGCGGCGAGTTGCCAGTCACGGCAAAATGACCACTGTGTAGAAGTAAAGCATTAATGGTCAATGTCAGGCCACTGACGGATGACGAATGACGGACCAGTAACATTTTGCTAATTGCCCACATCTGCTAATGAGTACAAGCAGTCGAGAAAAGTGATGGGACAGTTTGATGGATAATCTATTGTAAATGCATAGCTCCGGTAACATGGCAAGGTAGTTTTGAGCACATTTCCTCTCCACTCTGGCTCAAAGACACGTCAACAGCAAACTGACACCTCCGCAACAAAAAGTAAAAAATTCCACACTTTGATCCATGACGCTAACTCAACCAGCACTTGCCTACCTGGTCAACATAGAAGGCGGTCCCGGCTCGGATCTCTCTCCTTTGTTTCAAGTCAGTCTCTGTGGTGTCCCTGGACAATGCAACATACTCCACTTCGCGTTTGGTCAACTCCTATCAACAACAAGGAAGGATGTTGGTTCAAATAGCATATGCAAGGAAATATTACTAATTAACGGCACAACGGTGAAAAAACACACTCCGGTCCTTGAGCCACTCTCCTGCATATTTTAGAGGTTTCTCTCCTCCAACACACCTGATTCAAATGCTCAAGTTTATTATCAGGCTTCTGCAGACCTTGCTGATGAGCTGATCATAATTTCAAGTGTGCTGGAGGAGGGAAACATCTAAAACATGCGGGAGAGAGGCACTCGAGGAGCGGAGTTTAACACCTGTGTCTGTTGGATGGCAATGTGCATTTCAGGTTGCATTTGATTGGCCTAAGGCAGATCAAAGCATACAATTCCATTTGAAAATATTTTAGTACCGTAATTCATCAGACATCTTTGCGATACACGTTGCATGTGCCATTATCGTGATGACAATATTTTTGGGATGTATTGCGCAGCCCTATTGGTAAGTATGGGTTATCTCCAATATAGTGCACTCAGTTTATCACACAATGAATCTTTAAAAGTCACTAGAAAAACAGACACATCCCATGATGCATTGTGTTTTTGTTTCCCAGGATATTGTTTGATTATCCATATTTATGAAAGGTCCCCCAGATGACGTTAATTCAGTAAATTATAATTATTATGCCACATCAATGACATAACAGTGCACCTGAGTAGTATTCCATAATTCATTATCATTTTACCGCTGAGAAAAATGCCTACATATCGTGATGATGGCAGTTACACTCCAGGTTTTGCGCACATTTAGACCCATGTTTTCCTCAACCCTTTGATCCAATTCCATATTGTCCAACTTCAGGCACGTTGAACCTCAAAAACTCCGCTGTATTTATTTGAACGAGCATACTCACAAGATATTGCATGGCTAGTGATCTTCTCAATGGTCCTGGGGGTCCGATGAGAAACACATCCTGACCTAAAAGGTCTTTCTGCATAATCCATCGCAGGTGCTGCGCCACAGCCTGGGGCACAAAGTCTGAAACTAACAGCACAAATTGAGGCAAAGCGACAAGTTATAAGACTTATTTATCTTGTCAAGGTCATGTTGGACTCTGATTCTACACACACAAAGGTTTACATACTATGTTTGACAGGAACCAGTTCGGGGTTGCGTGGCGTTTTGAGTTTGTAGGAAATATCCCCTATCTTCACGGTGTCACCTGCAGATACACAAAGTCAACAGACTCACACAACTGGCAGCAATGTCTCTCACACACACACAGTTACTGTAATAACGCAAACACATATGACATCTAATGAGTTAATTTCGATAAACTTGGCCTGTTTGCTTGACAATTCAAATCTAAACCCTTGAGTCCAATAAAGCTGTTGGAATTCATAGCCAACTTATTACTTTGCTAACGTTAGATATTTGCTTAACTGTCGTTGGTTCGCTATAAACATCATAAGACGCTTATACGTGTTTGGTCTTCGTTCTTCTTTAGTCATGTTTGTTTTGTTTTGTTTTTTTACCTGAGGACGTGTTAAGAAG
Organism: Hippocampus comes; assembly: GCF_001891065.2. Taxonomy (NCBI): domain Eukaryota; kingdom Metazoa; phylum Chordata; class Actinopteri; order Syngnathiformes; family Syngnathidae; genus Hippocampus; species Hippocampus comes. Next base: position 650,559 of record NW_017805145.1, on the reverse strand, counting down.
TTTGACCTCATGGCTTCTCTTCATCCAGCCATCTCTCCCCAACACGGCGCCCAAAATAGTCCGCATCCTCCTGGCAGCAACAGCCGCAGCCGTACCGCTATACAACATCTGCGGGTGCATTTATATTTAACCGATGTTGCTTCCGCCGCTGTCACACAAAGTCTACATTCAAAAATAAATAAACAAAGGTGGCTAATGCTATTTGCCCTATACCGGCTTGTTACATGAACGTCACTTCATTATTTTGCAAGTCGGCGTGTTTTCGATGAGGGACAAACTAGGTCCGCTCGTTTAGTGTTTCGTCTGGGAACAAGACATGAATAACAAAAGAATGTTCCATGTTATTAACCGCAACACACTGACTTATATGTAATTTATTCATATCAATCAATCAAACCTAATTTACATTGCCCGTTCCATACAAATGCACCTCAAAGTGCTGTGCAGTTAAAACATTAAAAAATACAAAATAAAAAGATAAAAAGCCAAAAAAATATAAACTGCTGAAAAAAATGAAGGAAACACTTGAAATTACATCGGGCTGTTTCAGTGTTCCCATTATGTTTAGAGCACTGGTTAAAGCTGCAATCGAGGAAGGCGGAAGCCGGATTTATCCCACTCGAATTGTCCGACCTCCGACCTCACAGTGTTTGAGGCGAATATCAGAAAAAAAAAAAACAAAGATGGCTGATTCTGAAAAATTGTTGTTCTTTTTCATGAAAAAACATTTTACCCGAATGCAGCATTAAACCCACGTCGTAACACAGTCATGACACACGTAAACTATAACGTTTGTATTTGTGATCAGCGCTCTCCTTGTTTGGCTGGGTCTTGGTCTTGGTTTGCAGTGGGCTGATACTCTCTCTATTTCAATATGATTAATCAAACAGTGCTCCACAAGATGTTTAAACCTTGTGAAATCTTTTCATATCTTAATCCTGCTTTGATCCTCTCGACAACTTTATCCCTGCCTGGTATGTTCCTTGGTCTTCATGGTTTGCGCCCCCAAATTCTTTTAACAGACCTCTGAGAGCTGGTGCATTTATGAGATAAGAGTAAACCCAGGTATACGTTGTTGATCATCAAATAACCAAATAATGTGCCCCACTTGATATTGATTCTCCACAAAAATTCCAATTTATAGCTGTATGTTTATAGCCTGAAATGTGATACGATATGATGTGAAGCAAGTGATAAAGTTTTACGTTCAATCTTAACAGTATGGCCACTCTTCTGGGAAATGCAGTTGTCTGTATTATGCCAGAATTTGATACGAAGGGGCCTATCACGGAAAATATGAGTTTCACTTTCTTATAAAATAGACACCTGGCATGTACTCAACAACTCTTGAAAAATATAAATTAGTAGTAGATATGTTGTGAAATATATTGTGACATATATTGTGTAGTATTGTGTAGTTTTTTGCAACAAATATTGGGGGAGGGCAATATTTGTTGCAAAAAAATACAATACAATGTCCTGAACGTACAGATTTGGAAACCAGAACGTCAAGAGCTATGACGTCATTCAAGCAAGCGCGGTGGACGCGGATCACGTGGTGCCTGTGGAGGTTCCTTGGAGGAGGCGGGTGGAGCGTGGTGGAGTGGAGACAGGGAGGGGAGGGGAGGCCGGAGGAAGGAAGGCTGTAGTCTGGTCCATTCGGTGCGCGTGTCAGCGCCGTGCGAGCAGTGCAAAGCCGTCCTCCTCCTGGCCGAGCTTGGCTTGTCGTCTCCTCGCAGCGGACCGATCGAGAGAGACGCGGATATGGAGGATGTCTGCAATTACACCCGCAGCCCTGCCTGGGAGGAGCTGGTTAGTCCAACACGCGAGATTTTGAATTTATTGGGAAACAATCACTTTTATTCAATCACTGCTGCAACAACGACAAGTTAAACCACCAGTTGTAATTATGTCACACTTTAAAAGACTTTACTGTTCGGTTTTCGCTTTATTTGACTGCTTGTTTGAATTGAAGATTTAGGGAGCCCAATCGAACCAGTTGTGGCTTCTTTTAATCGAACGTGAACATTTCATTGCTTCGCTGCCAAAAATGAAATCAAAAATGACAATTAACCGGCTTGTTGTGGTGTCGACTTTTGATGATGCTGCGCGGAATGTGCGTGACTACTACGATACATCTTCAAACGCGGTCTTTCCTCTTGACCGATAATACGTGTTCCCCCCGGTCATATGGAAATCCGAGGTCTTCCCCCGCATCATCGTCCTCAGCGATGGCAGCGAAGAGAGACTCCCCCGAATCAGGAAGGGAGCGGCGGATCCAGCCGAAGCCACTTGGTCATAACCTCTCCTCTTGTCACCCCACACAGGAGCCGGATAAAGCTCCCGGGTCTGCGGCGAGGATTCATCCCCATGTGGTGGGCGCTGTCTCGGTGTCCGCTGCTGCGGACGAATCGTCTGACAGCGAGGTGGAGCAGGAGGGTCCCCAGAAACTTATCCGGAAAGTCTCCACCTCAGGACAGATCAGAAGCAAGGTACGAGACAATTGAGCGCATGGATAGATGGCTACTTCTTCTTTTCGTTGACCTGCACACCCTAGTGAGAATTAAAAATGTATTAATTTTGCTTCCATTATTTTGCTACATCAGAGGGGGAAAATCGTAAACAAACATCTAATGTAATCAAGCACCCCTGCAAACTACAATCACAATCATAAACATTTTGTACCATTAATATCGAAGTTACCACTTAAATCAGCAGTATTATCTTTGAAAAGGCAGAATTTTTGTTTCCAGTACTTGTATTGAGTGTGTACGAGTACCAGGGCATGTGCTTACCTCTTCAATTTATTTGATGATTAGAGTGATATAAAATGCAAAATAAATAAATAAACAAAGCATGATTATTATGAAATGATCAGTGTTAGAAATTGATACTTTTATTTATCACAACATGAGGTGCGCTGAAATGAAATCATTTCTTTCACGTGTGCCAACCAAATTAGTGTATTTCTTCTACTTCTGAGGACAGATTGCATTTGTATCAGATTGTGTTTATGTGTACTGTACTTAATATTGTGGCTGGTTAAATGCGCAGAAAAAAAATCTCACTTTGAAAACTCATGCAAGAATTATGTTTTGCAAAAGTCTCTCTTAAAATGTACAGTGTAATGTTGGACTTAGTGAAAAACTTTATTACAGGCATCGTGCTATGCTGCCTAGTTTTGTGAGTATGTTGGGGAGGTTGAAAAGATAAGGTGTACAGTGTATAAGGTGTACATAAAATGTGATATATATA
>NW_017805145.1:609893-646643 GCF_001891065.2 Hippocampus comes | reverse complement strand
ATATATATATATATATATATAGCTGCATCTGCGACACACAGGCGTTGGTAAGCAAATGAGTCGCTAATTCTTCCACACTGTCACCTAAGCTTTCTTGGCCCACTTATCTCCACCACTGCAATGGAGCACTGTACTCCCACGCCAATGGATCCACTTAATTATTGACTGCTCCACTTCAATCCATTTACATTATTTAACATTGGAAGGAGCACATTCAGTTTTATGTGTGGAATTAAAACAAAAGATGCATGGGTGTCTTAGTTGCCATTGGGGCCTGCTGAAAAGCATTTGGATTTGTTAATTACACCTAAATTTATTAAAATAGGTCATTTTGTAACATGCAGAGTGCAGCCTCTATATTTGAGCCCACATCCGATGCTATGGTTGACCTTTGATTTTAAACCAAGGTCAGAATGATTTTTTTTCTTTGAGGACCCGTTTTGCTCATCAGTAACATCTGTGGTTGTTTTGTTGTCAAACATTCCATTACAATTATCTGCCACATATTTTTGCTTGTTTTCAACCTGTTTGAGCAATCCTATTATTATTATCGGGATAATTATATTCATTTTTCTTAATATTCATAGTAAGGACGTAACAGGTTAGCGTTTACTGTACTTGTCACTATGGTAAGAAACAACTCAACTCAAACTCAACTCAAATGTATTTATAGAGCACTTTCAAACAAGCCACAAATTCGACGGTAATCTTAAATCACACAGCCCAATCCCTCGGCAGTAATTACCTTATGTTAGTAAGGTACATAAATATTAATGTCACAACAAAGAAGCCTCGTTGGACCAAGGTAAAATTAATTTAGTGTTTTTTTTTTTTCCCAAAACCTTTGCTTGAATTCGCAATTATGCGACCACATGTTCAGACCATCACTTTTTTGAGGATTTCTTTTTTTTTCTGTCCTTCGTGAGGATCAAGTGGTTCAGATAATGGACAGATGGATCAAATTCTCACTTGTTGCCTGTGAATTTGAGGGCGATACTTGCCAAATCGAAAATGGCATAAATCACAATGCACACTGCAGTGATGACTTTCATGCACAGGCTGGCATAGACTCTATAAATTATTTCATCTGCTCGCCTGTGCAATGGTGGTGGTATAAAAACACTTCTACTACTTAGCGCATTGTGCTAACACAGAGTTGCTGTTGTGTGGGTCAGTGGGGTTGTTTTAGGTGTGCGTGTGTATGCCGAGAGTTGCTAATGGATCATGTGTCCGTAATGCTTAAGAGAGTGTTGTTCCACTGGATTGTTTGCTCAGCTCTGGACAGTATGTGTGCATGTGTATGTGTGAGTGTGTGTGTTGGTGCACATGCATGTGTCCACTTTTCCCATGTCGCTGTACACTGTACGCCTGTCTTCCGCTTCTTTGGTTGCCGCAGACAACCATGTCCTTGGTAGCTTGCGATGGCGTCATTAAGACAGCTGGTTCGGGTGAAAGGGAACACATGCCACACTGGGGCTCCTTTCGAAATTATCTTGATAGTTTATATTTTCTGTGTGTGGACAGTTGGGTCAAATTTTGAGAGCAGTACAAAATCTTTGCAAATGCAAGAGAGAAAACAAAGTTATAAGAACATGTTTTTTCCCCACAGTTGTTTAGCCACTTCACAATCATCTTTGTGTTTGCACATTCAAAAAAAAGTACATCTCTCCCACTTGTCTAATATTGCCAAATTGTTGCTTTATTTGGTTTTGTTCAATCATGAAAGAATACCAAACAAATAACAGTCAAGCTAAATAATAGAGAAAATATTTTGGAATACATTTTAAGGGAGGAGGCATTGTGGAGAGACTCAGAACAGGCAGTACCTTGAAAGACAGACAGACAGACAGAGAGAGAGAGAGAGTGACAGAGAGAGAGAGAGAGAGAGAGAGAGAAAGGAGGGGGAGCGGGAGAGTGAGAGAGAGACCGAGAGAGAGAGAGAGAGAGAGAGAGAGAGCTTCAACCACCACCAATTTGTTTTAGTTGACAGTGAAATTGTCTCAGTGAATGTATCAACCATCCATTTCCTTTGTGAGACTGGCTCAGTGGTAAACATGTTAAAATACAAGTTGAGTTGGATCGTTGAACAAAACGGCCGCTACACCCCAGAGTTGTCTGGAGAGATAATCCCTTTTTTCTTTAAAAAGGCAAAGCTTTTGATGATATTTCCACCTTGAAAATCACCAGCACCAATCTAATGAATATACCAATTACAACCCCGTGTTCTTACACATTTAAAGAATGTTTTTTTTGCTCCAGGTGGCTGGGATGACCAGTGGTTAGCGCGTCGACCTCACAGTGCAGAGGTACCGGGTTCAATTCCAGCTCCGGCCTCCCTGTGTGGAGTTTGCATGTTCTCCCCAGGCCTGCGTGGGTTTTCTCCGGGTACTCCGGTTTCCTCCCACATTCCAAAAACATACATGGCTGGCTGATTGAACACTCTAAATTGTCCCTAGGTGTGAGTGTGAGTGCGGATAGTTGTTCGTGTCTGTATGCCCTGCGATTGGCAGGCAACCGGTTCAGGGTGTCCCTCGTCTACTGCCCAAAGACAGCTGGGTTAGGAAACTCCTAACCAACCTTTCCACCAGAAATTGTGGAAACCTAACAATTGAATCATATTCCCAGTTTACTGCATTTGAGATCTCAGTGGAAGGGTGTCAGAAAGTAGTGTTGTACTTTTTTTTTTTGGCTTTGCTCCGCTATTGACATAGAAATACAAAAAAACATTTCAGCACACCAAAGTGTAGAGACCTGCTTGATGGAAATCGGAGTGTTGCCTCAGTAAGTGATTTTGGCACATGCACAGGAGCCTGAACCTGAGGAAAGAAAAGACATCTGCAGTCCCCACAACTCTGAATGCAGAAATAAGACAGTTTCTCACCCTTTCCAAACAAGTGGTGTCTTGCAATCACTTTCTCGCTGAGGCAATGACTCCTTCCAAAGCTGGTGGTGAATCTGATTGAGGTAATTGTGAGAAATTGCTGGCCTTGGCAACACGAACAAATCCAAGTAGCTTCTTGACACACGCACACCCACAATGTTGCACAAAGGAAATTGGGGACAGAGAAATTACCCACCCTTACGGCGATACTGCTGTAATTTTCTCATCACCATGGCGACATTTTAGCATGTTGTGGTAGTACGAGGGGACAGTTATAATTACTTCCATCGGGGATCACAGCGGGTGTAGAGAGCTACAGGAGATGCATGAGAAAAGTGAGCATAGTGTAAAGATATTTAGTGGAGCTCTCAAAAAGACTTGATTGTTCTGCCGTCACAAACACAGCATTCTCGTCAACCAAATGAGTCCATAATGGAGGCATAATAGACTCTAAATGCATGGAATGATGACTGAGACTGTCATCTTCTCCACGCGGCCAATAATCCGAGGGACAGAAGAGTAAGCTGGTTTGTTCGTCACAGTCGCAGTATTGTATAGAGTACGCCGAGAAAAATAGGCAGGATGTGATTTGAGGCCGGGACCTACACATAAATCTACTAAACTGGAGTTTGAATATGTGCATTTGTATCCTGGTGTTTATTATCCCAGAGTCCCCTAGGCTTCTTGCAATATTAGTTAACAGGGAAACAGGTGAAAATGGGGTCTTTCTCTGAGCCTCTTTTGATACTCTGCAACTAAATCTTCCTTTTGTTCATTTATGTGACAACTGACCTTTCAAATGAGGGCTCCTATTCAAACTTATTTTTATACAGGGTACTTGTTTTAATGATTTGTCCAAGCAAACACATTATCCATCACAATTGCATAGAGCGTTGGGCTGGAACCTCTTATGCCACAATTTGTTCAATTGAATATACTTTTTTTTCAAAAATCTATACTATTGGCATGTGGGTGTTAGTTTTATATATCCATCCATTCATTACCATCTATCCTCACGAGGGTCGTGGACGTGGAGCCTATATTTTAAAATATTGTCCATCCATCCATCCATCCATCCATCCATCCATCCATCCATCCGTGCATCCATTTTCTAATTCGCTTATCCTTACCAAGGCCGCGGGCGTGCTGGAGCCTTTCCCAGCCGTCTTTGGGCAGTAGGCAGAGTATACCCTGAACTGGTTGCCAGTCAATCTCAGGGTGCACGAACAACCATTCGCACTCACAATTACGCCGAGGAACAATTTGGAGTGTTCCATTAACCTGCCATGCATGTTTTTGGAATGTGGGAGGAAACCGTAGTACCCGGAGAAAACCCACAGAGGCACAGGGAGAACATACAAACTCCACACAGGAAGGCCAGAGCAGGAATCGAACCCTGCACCTCTGCACTGTGGTGTGGACATGCTAACCAGTCGGCCGGCCCTAAACACACACACACACACACACACACAACCACACCCACACACACACACACACACCCACACACACACACACACACACACACAAATATATATATATATATACCGTATATATAATATAAAATACCGACCAATCTAGTGTTAAAAATTGCTTACGCTCTTTGATGATGCAATGTTACTGGTTGAGCACTGCTGATTTTGGAGGTGTGAGGATTCTGCCCGGCACCAGCAAGCCAGCAAGTAAGTTATAGCCACGAAGAGTGGTGTCAAAGTGAGGGGGGGAAAAAAAAAATCTATTCTTGAGAGCTGATGAAGTCAATTCAAGTTCATCGTCAATTGTGGCTCAGAGGCTACAATTTTGCGTAGTCTCAATTTTTTTAATTCAGTCATTGGAGAGTTACTACGGGTGGGAATCATAGAATAACTTGTCTTACAGTATTATCACAACATTTTACCAATGATTCCACAAGTATCACAAATAATCAATATATTGGGTGAAAACTATCAATTGTACATTACAATTTCTATGGATATGAATAGCTCATGCATATCAAGGATGCATCATGTTTTTGAATGTGACAGCACATTTTTGTCTGATATTCAGACAAAAATCCCTGTACTTGTATGTTGTACTGTCCATGTTCAATGGTTGTTTCCGTACGCAGTGATTGCACATCATTTTGAAAGGTGAAAATCATCAAGAAGTACCGGCATTTACTGATACTTGATGCTTTGTATTGAAAGCAATGAATTAATCAATAAAGTCATGGCTTCTTCATCCGACGCTAACATTTTGGACATTTGTATTCTTGGAAAACTCCTAAAAACTCACACCAACATTTTGAAAAAAGCCTTCCCAAAAAGTAGGCACCAAGACCATATTGTCATAATTGGTCAGCTCCTGTTGGTGTCTAAATTTTCTTTTTGATCAGTTTGCTGTGTCAAGATATAATCAGTGATCGGGAATCTGAGACAGTTAAGAGCCTCTGCTCTGTTTTTCCCCACTGAGAGATGAGTGGATAGATTAGGATAGGAGTTTTTTCATAAAGCAAACTCATTAATCAGATAGGCTCCACAAGGACTCGTAATTGGCTTGGCACACAAAGCTCGGGAGCTTTAAGCTAAGACAGTGGGGACCATTAGCGTAATGGAGTCTGTTGTTGACTGTGGCTAGGCCGAGCTGAAGTTCATAGATGGTCAAGTCCTGTGTATGCGACTACCTCGTTAAACTGACTGTCTGGGTCTTGTCAAAAGGAACACATGCTTCACTGCTCCACTTAGCCTTACATTGACCAACCACAGCTGCTGGATCCATTTGAACCGCTGTTGCCTTTGTCCATTGTGTCGGCTTGTTTGTGTGCAAACCCGAGTATGTGTGTTGCAGTTGTTGGCCTGCCGGTGGCCAAGCGGTGTGCGTGGGCGGAAGCTGCGCGGCACTCAGGTTACTCATTTCTTTTCCGCAACAGTACTTAGACTCTGTATCACAATTTAGCTGAAGAGCAGGCCAGCGGACGGAGGAGAGCGGTAGCGCTATTTAAAGATCACTTCTGGCCTACTTGGCAACAGGAAGTATATGGAGACAAGGAAAGGAACTATGGAGGCCAAGGAGGGACAAAAGGAGAATGTAGAACATCCAATTAGAGCTAAAGTCATTTGTGCAGCTCTGACAGGTCAAAACGAAAAGTTTGGGACCTTGACGTCAAAACGAGGTTGTTTTATTTCCAACTGCTATAAATTTCAATATTTCTCATGATGCAATCTATGTAGAGTAGTTAACTTGAGTGAACTAGTGGTTTTGTCCAACTGCACATTAGTAATAGGTAGGATTCTGTCCCCTGTCTATGTCACATGTGACCAAGTCAATAGATCCTGAGTCACCACTGTTCGTAGTAAAATGTAAAAACAATCAACGCGCATTGTACTGAGCAGATGGGATGGCGAGAGGACCAAACGCCTGGCTAATTTTTTTATGTCTTGTTTGCCATTGCTATTACCCATCTGTGGTGGGACCACAAAAAAAAATATTAAATAAAAATAAGGAACCCCAACCAAGACAAAACACATTATAAGAAATATATAACAATGTAATGTAAGTGAACTCAACATAATTTAATACACAGTGACCCCCATGTTTTTGTATGTGCCATGCATCTGGGATGATGATGTGATATGGTTGCTGCTCACTTTGTTGCCCTCTGCCAAGCAAAGTAAAACAATTGCAAACTCCTACTACCTGTTACGATCCGGAATAATTCGCATAGGTGTGTATCCCAAAAACGTAGACAAGGATAAAATTCTTTGACAGAAATGTTTATTTACAAAAAGGCAGACAAAGCACAAATGAGATTACTGGTACACAGAGCTGGGATATCCATGAATAACAAAAAGTGCTTGCAAACGGCAAGGAAGAATGAAACAATGTAAATAGCTTGTTGGGAAGGACAAGAAAATTCAATTATGAGAAAATACAAAATAACACTATGCATGAGAAACTTAACTGCTACTTACAGCAAGAACAAACTATGACAAGGATAAGAATGGAGAACAACATCATGAGTGTCTTGAGAATTGCACGAGAGAGGCAAATAATCCAACAACCCAATTTCGGATTATTTGCCTCTCTCGTGCAATTCTCAAGACACTCTCCGCTGAAGGCCGCACCCTCCACTCCAGATGGAGTTGAAAACAAAACAGACAAATCAAAATGGTTAATTGGTCAAGCTGACAGACTCAATGTGCTGTGATTGAGTGTCCACTGTCTGGTGTGTGGGATGCACCAGTCTCCAATTACGCCAAAAACGGGCAGATACCTGATTATAAATGTCAATTTATCGGTCACTACATACCGTCTTCTACTGATTATCCAGGAAAGATAAATGTGTACCACTTTGTCTGCACTCTACAGGCAGATAGCAATACAGTACGTTCCATTTCCTGTTTTGGAACAACAATCCTTTTTTTTTTCTTCATTTGGACTGATCACTGGTACCCTTGTGTAGTGGCAAAAAAGCAAAACACACATGAGAAGATAATATCTCAGATGCTCACTGAGCTGAAGTATTGTCTGCTGACAGTTGTCCATTTTTTGTGTTTATACTATTCTATTATACTATTCAAGTATATTTTTCTGCCATTTTGCCTTCTATTTTACCCTCCAAGTAGCTGAAAGGACAGTTCAATTCAAGACTCAGGGACCATCTCTTTCAAAACAGATTTAGGATTTACAATATTTTTCATTGGCTCCAAATTGGGCGATGACTTCATATGCCTCAAGAGCTCCTCAGTGCTTCGATTGCGGTTGCAAGCGAGCGGCAAAGTAAGCCTTATAGGGAAGTCCACATTGGAGGTATTTCACCTTAATCCAGGAATTTGGCCATCAGCCGTGCTAATGGAAAACAGAGCAGGGGAATTACCATAACATTGGCTGACAACCGTTGCACTGTTTTCACTTTCTTTCCGCCAAAACAAGACAACGTCACTGGCCTTTCAGGGCTTGGGCGAATGGATGCTTTTGCAATTTAAGTGGGAGATTTGTTAAAAATAGCCATCGGTTTTGTCTTCCATAAAAAATTGGTTCGACATTTTACTGTACCCAACCGTGCCCAAGAGTAAGCTCCCTTTAGTGTCACTTTGGGTCCTAAAATCAGTAGGATTTTTGTGACAATGTCAAAAAAGGTCGGGCTCTTGTGCCATAGATCTTCCAAAATCAAAATTCTTATTGGTAATCAAATTCTTAGCTGATAGTTATTAAGTGTTCCAGTGGTGAGCGCGTCGACCTCACAGTGCAGAGGTACCGGGTTCGATCCCGGCTCTGGCTTTCCTCTGTGGAGTTTGTTCTTCCCGTGCCTGTGTGGGTTTTCTCCGGGTACTCCGGTTTTGTCCCACATTCCTAAAACATGCATAGAAGGCTGATTGAACACTCTAAATTGTCCCTAGGTCTGGGTGTGAGCGTGGATAGTTGTTCGTCAGTGTGTGCCCTGCGATTGGCTGGCAACCTGTTCAGGGTGTCCCTCGCTTACTGCCCGGAGACTGCTGGGATAGGCTCCAGCACCCCCCGCTACTCTTGTAAGGATAAGCGGATCGGAAAATGGATGGATGGATCAATGGATAGTTGTGAACCTGATTCTTAAAGGAGTTTGTCAAAATCAGTGTAATTGTTTTTTAAATCTTAATTTTACATAATAGAACAGACATCAGTTGTGATATGGGTACAAGTTACAAGTTTAACATGTTTACTGTCGCTCCTTTGATCATTTTTTTATGAGATGTTCATTTGTTTGAATATGGGAAGACTGACCATGAGTGACCATCGGTAAACACGGTAACCAATGATATTTTGAAGAAGATAGTTTCTGACTTTTAAAGCTAGTAGCATGGCAATCATGTCTAAGATATCATTTCATCATCCACACATTACACTGTTTTTGAAGGCTCATTCAGTCCATGCTAAGTTTTGCGTCTGCTTGTAGTCCAGTGCAGTCTTTCTGTGTTTTAAGTTGACACAGCTGGTGGGCAGGATGTCAGCTTCAGGCCTGTGTCTCTGTTTGTAATTCCCCCCTCCAAGAACAGCCTTCCTGCGCTATAAATAGCCTCTGTGTGTGTGTGTGTGTGTGTGTGTGTGTGTGCGCGCGTGCGCAGCGCCTGAGTCAGTGTGCATGGTTTATCGTTTCCACGTGCAGCCATGTGTTTGCTGTGTATATTGCTGGCATCACATAACAAGGTCGAGAGAGTCCGAGACAGTTTGATTGTCGAGGACGGGATCTCGTATTCTCGCCATCGTGGAAGTTTCCCATCTTCCCGTCTGTTTTCTGCTTAACAACCGTCGATCCCTTCCAATGTGGAAGCCACTAATAGATGCTTGTGGTGCTGTCGTGAAGATGTGATGATCGCTTTTGATTGGTGGAAACCTTTTTTTTCGTTAAGTGTTTTAGTTAGCAGAAGAAGCCGATCATGTTTTTATTGTTCCTCTTGAAAAAAAATGTTGTTTGTATACTGGGAATACTGTTTTTACAAGACTGAAGATGTAGCAATGTTTTTTGACTAGCAGAAGCAGGTACTACCAGGTACTATTTCTAAGGTTTGTGAATACTGTTGGTCGCTCATTGGTTGTCATAGCAAGAAACAACAAAAAGGGTGTGGCTTTTGCACTATTATACTGCACAGTCTCCACTTTGCAGCACAATGTCCTTAGTTTCCATCCATGCATCCATTTTCTATACCAGTTGTCATCATTCCGGTTGCTGTTCACCTGGAGTCTTGTGGACATGGGGGCTCCCCCAGTTTCCTCTTGAACAAATTTGCCTCCACGGTGGAGAAAAAGAATTACAGGAAACCCTTGTTCTCTGTTGTTTGTTAGTGTGTCTCATTCCAGTGGATACATTAAATGCAATCATTCTCAGTTTTCTGTTGTCATTTTAAAATAGAGGCGAGGAGAGCCAAGTTGAGTCAGGCCTCACAGCAGTTTTTTTTTTTTTTTCCAAGTAAATCACTTTCATTGGAAGGTCAAAAAGATGGCGACTTGACACAGTCAATTTGGGCTAGTTCAGGTTCACTGAAGTTCTTCATGTGTCAATAGCATGACAATTGTCAAGCAAATGCAAGAGTAAATTATGATTGTCTAAGGCATTAGAATCCATCCATCCATATATCCATCCATTTTCTGATCCGCTTCTCCTCACAAGGGTCGCGGGGTGTGCTGGAGCCCATCGCAGCTGTCTTCGAGCAGTGGGGACACGCTGAACTGGTTGCCAGCTAATCACAGGGCACACATCGACGAACCATCCGCACTCACACTCACACCGAGGGACAATTTAGAGTATTCCATTAACCTGCCCTGCATGTTTTTGGAATGTGGGAGGAAACTCGAGTACCCGGAGAAACCCCATGCAGGCACTGGGAGAACATGCAAAGTGCACACAGGAAGGCCAGAGCCAGAATTGAATGCTGCAACTCTGCACTGTGAGGACAACCAGTCGACCACCAGGCCGCCAGGATTTTGAATGCTTATGATAAAAACAATGCTTTAAAAAGAAGAAACAAACAAATTGGGGAAGGATTTGTCCCTTATAGATGGCTGCCCATTACATCTAAGTACTTTTTTCATGGCCTAAAGACGCCCAATACTTTTTTCAGAGCCTAAAGACACCGAATAGAGTACAAAATTACTTTGAATACATGTTTTTGAAAAAGTTTGAAACTGTTAGAAAAGTTTTTAACTTTATCCAAAGCCTAACCCTTTTTGTTGGTGCGTGGGAGGAAAATAAAACAACTGCGCACTTAACCAAAAATAGCATGCTCAAAAGAACTGTACACGACGAGTGCCTGAGTAAAAAAAGTTTAAAGTTTCTTGTGGTACTGTTTTGAAATATAATAAGATCCGTAATACTAAAGTATGTAATTCTAAGCTGGTACGATTCAATGGAAAAGAGGATTTCTAATTGTTTTGAAAGTAAATCGCCTGCTATGGAGAGTCCAAAGCAACAGCTTGACTGCTCACATGATACGTTCGACATGTTGCAGTTTGTTAAAGTCATGTGTGTCAGTAGCCTGCAATTTAAGCTGATATTGACTGTCAAACAAATCAATGCAGATGGAAACACCACATTTGAAACGAAGGGTTCGGACAGTTTTCACAAATCTTCCCATCTTTAGTTACGTTATGTCCGTTCGGAAATTTAGAGAGTTGCTCAAATTTGCCGTTCGGTGATTCAAAAATAGAGTGAGTGCCTGTGCGCACACTATGCACCTCGGCTGGAGACGCGATGCGCCACTGCTGGCTACGTTTGGAAGTTAATGGGAGTGGAACGCATTTTGCCTTTCCAAACACACCCACGATCGGAGTAGTGCGTGGGCGTCACAGTGAATTTCAGAACGTGTCCCGGGTTGGCAGGTGGTATGAATGAAACAAACAGGCTCTTTTTTCAAATTTTTTCTTGCTGACCTTCTTAAAAACACAAACTGTGTTAAAATGCAAAACTTAGCCAGTCATATAGTTCAATTCTAAGTCAAGTGGAGTCGCTTCAGTGCCAAGTCCCAAATCAGTTCAAGTTGTTCCCAAGTTTTTGGCAAGCAAGTTGCAAGTACTAATAGCACACATCTCTGTGGACCACACAAAGCCGAAGCGACGAGAGTGTATTTAAAGCTATTGTCAATGATCAAACAAACAGAAATGAAGGCAACATTTCAGTCATTGTGGAATCAATATATGCCTTTCAAAAACACTGCAAACACAGGAACCTTGCTTCAGTTATTTGCGGATGAATCTGTCGCTTAATCTGACTCCAAATTGGGCTCGAAATAAGCTTAATATGGACACAATCTATGTTCAGCTCTAGTGCTACTACAGTACATCAATTTAACATATAGGGCTTTCAATACGTTTAATTTTGCAAGATGCAGTGTAAAGCAGATTTGCACCACATGGAAGCATTAAAACAGTTTTTTAAAAAATGTGTGCTTCTTTTCTTTCCCCTCCCTTCCTGCAGACGAGCATAAAGGAAGGATTGTTGCTGAAACAGACCAGCTCCTTCCAGAGGTGGAAGAAGCGTTACTTCAAGCTGAGAGGCCGAACACTCTACTACGCCAAAGACACCAAGGTAATGTACACTTGAATTAGTCAAATGTAAAAATTAATAATAACCATTTCTATAATACGGACTGCAAATACTATGAGGGTTGTCTAATTTACATTAGATTCAATTTTCATGACAAGAAAAGATAAATTCACTTAAATTAGTGTAAAGATCATATTTTTAGCACTTCCAGCTCCTCACTGGCTCACAGTTATTAATAGCATAATCACGTCTTTTTTTTCTACCTACTATCGTTATTTTTTTCAATAAATAACTTAATTACTATCGAGTCTGCTACTAGACCAACCTTCGCTTGAAAAAATCGATTCTGAATATTATATTTAGATTAACACACACTTCTGTTTTATGTGACATATAGCTGTATATTCAATAGTCCTACATTGGGAAATTCCAATTTTAAGAACAACATTGTGGTAAATATACCATAAACAAAGGTTTTATTATTTCTATTTGTTACCCAATAAAGGAAAAGGGAAAAACAGTCATTGCCATGCGGTTAACTTTCACCAGTTGAAGGATGAATATTCTAGCCTTTATTGCAAAAAATTCAAAAGTCTCAATTCTTGAAATGAAATAGTCACACACCACTTTATTTTTTTTCCATTTTTAATTTTTAAAAATGTATTTGTATTCAGTGTATTTATTTGTAATCATTTTTTATCTTGAATGATTTAATTTGTGTATTTACAGTATATACTACCATATTAATTTATAAGGGTCATTCCATGTCACTTCACACAAATCCCCAGAAACTCCCCTGTGACACTTCTTCAATTTGTCAGATTTTTATTCTATTCGTGCCTTATGATCAACATTCCCTCTAAGCTGCACGGATGAGCAATTGCGCACTCCTCTCACCTTCTCAGCGCACACGGTGACAGCTTGCACGCACCCCGCACACACTACATTTCTACATTCATTAGTTCATTTCCACCCCACTTCAGTCTACAAACAGGACACCAGACAATTCCCACTTCCATGACAGTTTCAGTAGTGCGACCGCGGGTGCGCACTCAGTTGTTCTACGATAGTTTGACGCATACATTGACACACATTCAATCACACTCACCACAGACGAGAGGCTGCAGGCGACACGCAGAACGCTCCATTCAAACATGGACACAATTTATGAGCCCATTGAATGAGGCTCTTTCGCGCGTTTCAGAGGTCAGGCGGGCGAGGAGTTTTATTAAATAACATGTTTTCCGTGATTTATGAGTGGACTGTGTGAAACCATAGTTAATACATTTTATTTTTTATAACATACTACATCACGTACCTTGTTATGATCGCAGGTTTTGGATAGGTGTGATACTGGTTTGACTGCCCGTGCGCATGTCTGATGTTGCTCACCATGGTCCAAAGAATGCTCAGGGAGTTTGTGTGAATGCTCAACGGATGGAAAATTAGTGTGAACATTGTTTATGACGTGAAAAGAAAGAATCCAAAGTTTGAGCCTCTTAGCCCAAACGGTATTCGAGTTATAGCCTGTCAAATTTAGTGTGCAATTCCTGCATCACAAAAGTGGGCATGGCACTCAAAATTTGACAGGCTTGAACTCGAAAACACTTTGAGCTTGGACATTCAAACTTCGGATTCTTTCATTTAATATCATGATGCACTCGGGGAATAAACATCAGGCAAATTGAAGAGGTGTCACCGGGGAGTATGTGCAACTTGTTTTGGAATGACTGATAATGATTGTTCTCATATAAATTACATTACTGTTCGACTTTCTTTGAATAAAACATCACATCACAATATTCTTATTTTCTCCTCATTCTTCTTTTACTTTAACTTTCATGGCCGCCCCCTTCACTACTTTCCGATCCATGTACATGTGTGTGCGTGTGCTAGTCCGGCAGCGTGTTGGGCCGCTGGCAAGAGCGAGTGCTGCGCCGGGCGTCCCGGAGCCGCATATGCTGGCGAGCTCTGTCAGTCTGCTGGACTGGCGCGCGGCACTCACCCCCACCTCTGGGTGCCAGCGGATCTGAGGAGGGCCTAGTGAGAATTCGGGTCAGCACAGTACAGTCTTAAGACCATCGCCTGTAGAGATGCACTCGTGCCTTATGGTGATCTCATTGGGTCCGTATTTGCGTACTCATTGTTTAAATGTGTTTCCATATGAAATTAATGCATCCTTATTGTGTAAAGACACAGTTAGAGCCCGGCTGATAGATGACATATTTACTTAACACAGGTCAACATTTAGTTGTAATCATCCTAAAATTAAATCACTACATTTTGTGACCATTTATTTGACCATTAGTCACCAACGGTTTTCCAACAGCCTATGTGATCAGACATGAACTCAAAAACTGTCAAACTATGCTGGACACAAAGGACCCTATTTTGGTAGACTGTTGCCCGGGCGCTTGGCATAAGAACGGGTGTGACTTCATTTTCGTGCCAGTGCAATTCTAGTCTGGCGTGGCCATGTTCCGCCTGTGTGGGTGTGAACATGAAGCCGCCTCGCCCCCGACGCACCTGTCAATTTGGTGACAGAAAGTGGTCTGGCTCAATGTAAACAGACACACGGCCAACTACTTCATCTGAAGAGGGGAATTTTGCAGTTTACCTGGCAATGTGATGAACGTACTCCAGCGAGTCTAATCTTTGTTTCCGCATTGTTCAAGCATGGCATTCTCAAGCATGCACTTCGTGTCACCCAGATTTCAATGCAAATGAGGGATGCCGGGAAAACACTTCGTTCCATCCCACAATGGCACACAGAGGTGCAAATACATCAATTTTTACCAGCCAAAGTCTACCAAAATACCAAAAGAAAGAAAACTCCACCCATGCGCACAGTTAGACAGCATTTTGTGTTACACTTGCGCCGGAAGGAAAATAGGGTCTCATACCTCTCATTTATTTTAAAAAGGTCCATTTTGAAAGGAAACAATCTGAAAAGCACCCACTGTATTTCCTCGCAAAGTTTTTCTGCATGAAATATATTTTAATTTATTTTAAATGAAATGACTGAACTGTATTTGATACTTTTGTGAATGCATTCACAAAAAAAAAATGCAACATTTAATACATTTCATCATATTTATTAAAGGACAAGTAACTAAAATATATATGTGGCTTATTTAAACCTCAACATGCTTTATATTTATTGCACTGGATATCTTGAATACTGCTACAGGATCCAAAGGTCTCATATCAGTCGAGCTCTAATTCCAGGTTTGGTAGCAAAAACAAACAATCTTTGTTTAAAATAAGTCAGCCTTTCATTGTTTGTGCACTATGTTGCTTGTCCGACTGCCATCTTCAGTTTTATACAATGGACCCTCGAAAGTCGAACATCATGTGTTTTTAAAGGCCTTTCAACCTTACTCTGGGATTTGACTAACTCCCATTGTAGTTAGTCCATATTCCGTATGTTCATGATAGCATGGCTAAAATGACATGGTGGCCTCAGACTTTGACACGGTACTGTATGTTGCTACTGGAGGGTCTGGAACGCTTTGCCCACTATTCCTGTCAGCTTTCATTAGAGCTTTCCTCAAGACAGTTTTGTGTGCGTGTATGTGTTATTATTGTGGGGAAAAAAAGTTTGTGTGTCACTGGGAGTGTCAACGGAACCCTAAAAAGCCATACAATGGACACTAATACACTTAAATATGATGCATCCATATGCTGGCCAAGAGTATAAGACGTTGTTTGGGTTGGCATATTTTGGCTAACGCAGGCACATATACACAAACATGAAGACATCTGATATGTGCCTTCCGCATCGCAGTTTGGGTTGTCACGTTCTCCTAATTGTGCTCGTCGTCCATTTGCTTCTCTGATGGACACCGCCTCACCAAGCATTCTCCCCGTCATCCATTCAGCCAAGTACCCCTTAGCGCTTGCCAACATGTCTTTCGCATTTAATGCATTTTGCTGCAGCAACCACAAAGAAAACACCCAGGATTTGGAGAACTGCTATTATGTGGTCAAGCTCACTTCCTGTCTGATGGAACAAAGTGAGTTATCGCTGAAAAAGTCTGGATCTTTAGCTGTTATTTGGAGCAATGAGAATGTATGTCAACGTTGCTCTCTCTAACTCTTTCATATGCTTTCAATGCCTTCTAACACCCGTTACTCACTGTGTTGACAAACCAGAGGAAACTGACTGCCTCCAATGAAATGTAACACCGGGTGTTTTTTCGGTTTTGCGGAAGGAAGCTTGGTGCACCCCGCGGTACACCCACACACACCCAGGAGAGCAGTCCCAAGTCCCCAGTGTTGACCGGCAAGTCTTCGTTCTTATTGGAAGGCAAAGGTGCAGCACCATCCTCAGGGACAAATAAAGGCAATGAAAACCCAAAACAAAGAATCCCAACATGGAATTATTCAAATGCAAATTAAGTTAAGATGCAAATTACCATGGGCTCCATTTTCGGGGAAGTGTAGTTTACCGTCTTTGTGAATTTGGCGGACTGTGCTGCGCCATGCTGGACGTCCTGGCAGACCGAGGACAATTTCTTTTACATGCTTCCAAAGCACCTGAACATTTCGTGACTGAAAGTAGACTAGACTTGAGACGATCTTGGAGCAGATCTGAGTTGTGGTGTATGGTGTAATACCATTTTGGTAATTCTGATCGATGCGCAGGCAGACAGATTCTGCGCTTCACTGATTTGTGTGGTGGTTGTCAATGAATTTTATTCATAAATATATGACAACAGTGTGCTTTGACCCCTCTGAATCATTGTGGAAATCAAGTCGTCATTATTATCAAGTTTAAAATTACTCTTAAAAAGTCTTTCAAAAGTCTCAAATCTCAAAGTGAATTAACATTCTTTAAAAAAGGAATTTACCGACTAACTCCACCAGTGATGTGTTTTTTTTAGTTGGTACATTTAAGCAGATTTGTGTCATTTATGTACTGTAGCAACTTTGGACAACATGGGACATTGGGAAGTTGGTCTTAAATTTCATTTCTAATGGAATTAAACAGTAAAACATCTTGAATTTAACTTGAGCTGTCGTAACACTGGTCGTATTTTTGAATGAAAGACTGTTATGAAAACAAATGTTTATCTGATTCATCATTTTATCGAAAACATAATCGACAGATTCCTCGATTATGAAAATAATAATCATTTGTGGCCCTATTTTCTTGCTACTTTGGCATGGGATGTCATGATTTTTTGATCCAACCAGTCAGATGGACTTGATGTTGGGCTGTGCTCTACTAACTGACATAATTGTCATGTCAGTTTGTTTTGTTGGATAAAATAACATAGCAACGTGCAATTATTAGATGCATTGTTTGCATTGGACCGTAACATTTAGCACCCCAAAGTTAATGGCTTTGCCACAGTGAACCTCTCAAGGAGCTTTCACCAGAGTACATTGCCCATCCTCGGCCAGCCTTGAATTCTTTGTCTGTTGGACTGGATGTTGCTCTCATCAGTTATTTTTGCTCGGAAACCACAGTGGAGACTCCTCGATCTGCACCGCACCTATTTTTACATGCGCACATGGCACCCTTTGAGAAAGTGCGATTGCCATTAGAGGTGCCATATAGCACTTCCAAAATAGTTCCGTCAGTTTTTTTGTGTAGATTGGTAGACAAAATGCACATCTAAAATGCTTTCATTCCCACCCCATTCCAGGCCTGCCTCGCTTTACCCATGATAAAAGGTGTTTCCTTATCATTGTCGCCGTAGTCATCCCTGTAACAAATGTTAAATTCTTAGCAAGAAAGTCGACTCTAACCTTCATCTCCACCTTTCCTGCAGTCTCTTATCTTCGATGAAGTGGATCTGTCAGATGCCAGTGTTGCGGAGTCCAGTACCAAGAATGTCAACAACAGCTTCACAGTGAGTTCACATTCCTGGCACCTCACACACGCTGGGTGGGTGATGAAGTCCACATTTGGGAGCTTCATCTCACTCATGCTTTCAGAATTTTCAGTCCCAAGGTTAATGTTAAAATAGTTTAGAAATTAATTCTCGTCGATTATTTGGAAGCGATGAACTGGAACCCCGAATATTAGAAATGCTTCCATTCATGAAGGAGAACACATTGTTCGGGGTTGAATAAAAATGTTATAGCCTTGTTGCAGTTCTCGACTAAAGAAAATGCTGTATAAAATATGTGAATTAAAGTAAGGGCATTTATTGATACTTTAAGTATTTTTTTTTTGAGGAAAAACTCCCTATCTTGAATATTGTACTTACATTTTCGTACACAAAGCCTAAGTACTTGACAAATTAATCAACGCAATATTTTTTTGGTATGATGAATTAGTGTAGAGCAGAAATTTTCATCAATTTCAACTTCAGATGTTTCTTTAGTGACAGCCAAAATATATATTCTTGACAAGAGCGTGAATATTTCCGGCATATTTTTAGATGACATTTCGTTTATTTTTGGCATCTTCACTTGGGGAAGCACGGCTGACATTTCCTGGAAGCAAGCAGTGTGTGATGTAACAAACCTGAAATATCAGCAGTGAGGACAAAAAAATACTTGGCTTCTAAAAATGTCTTCACTCATCCTGGGTGATGCTATATTAAGAAAGGAGGAGTGGAGTAAGCGGGAGTTGTCGTTAGGAGAACGGTGCCCTGAGGAGAGCGTGCTGCTATTTTTAGCTTCATACGCCTTGAAATTCCTGCATGGGAATGACCTGGCGTTGGCTGTGTTCACAAATGAGATTAGCTGTAACTGCGACTCGTGTGAGTCTGTCTTCCAACGTGTGTGTGCAGCAGTCTTAATAAAAATGCCTGCATGCCAGAGTATGGAGATGGACGCTCAGCATCAGTGTCTCATTAAGAAGGGTGGGAGTTGAAGTGGGTGGCGGTTTTGGGGGCGATGGCGGTGATAATGATGAAGGAGGAAGCCCAAAATAGAACACAAGTCAATTTTCAGTGTGAAGACATAAAGTGTGATCGGTGTGGGCTACAATTGAGGGGGAACTGGTGAGAGCGTGGTGAGGGAAAGACGAATAGGGGGGGGGACGGGATGGGGGGGGGATCCTGCAGTGATGCTATTTGACTGCCTGCATTGTGGATGGTAACACGGCGTGCCGAGCAGGGGTCGAATACACGTGCACCGAGAGTCACGCTAGCCGACAGGCAGGGACAATGGTGGGTGTTGGACTTCATCACGAGAAGAGTTGGAGAAATTGGACGCAGAAAGATTTTCTGTTTGTGGTCTGTCCATCGTTCCAGTGATGATGAGTGTCAGCGCCCGCTGTGCAGGTGGGTGCTGCTGGTAGCCACGTGATCGCTGTAGGTGCCATGAAGATGTTTAGGCTGAAGCGCATGTGTGCTGCATATGTTGCTCCTCCAGAGCCAGAGCTACATTTTTAACCAAAGCATTCATAGAATGTTTCAGTGTTTATTCCCATGAGACTTTCAAATAGAGGGCATTAACAACATTGTGATTTGCATAAGTGACTTTATTGCAGTATGTAGGAATCAATTAATAACTACTGAATGCCTTGCGAACTGTCAATGCTCTTGATTTAATGTAACCCAAACATTTGCTCTGCTGACCATGCTTGTGCCACAATAGGCTTAAGGTTAGGGTTACACCCTAATTTTTTTCATTTCACAGATGGCCACCAGATCTGTGAGAGAGAGAGAGGGCTGCGCTGCTGTGGGAGTGGTCACAGCCTATTTCAATCATGGTCAATCAAAGCAGCTTGTTTAATTCCTTCAGATGTGATGTGAAAGTCACGCACTAGAGTCTCGACATGGCCAAAGAATTTCTACGCAGTGAAGTGGGTGCTTGGAAACACGCCACATACGTCTGGCCATATTGCGTATCATCTATACATATAGTACAAACATTTTCTATCGTGTTAATCGTCAGTAGGGTTATTGAGGTGCTGGAGCATATCCCAGCTGCCTTCGGGCGAGAGGCAGGGTGCATGTTTTTGGAATGTGGGCGTAACCCTGCAAAGCTGGAAGAAACTCACGTAAGCACGGGTTCAACATGCAAACTCCACATAGGAAGACCGAGGCTCGAATTCAAACTTCAGACAACAGCCGATTTCATTCTTTCATCAGCACAATCACATTGCCTTTGAAAAAAAGATGCACTGGAGTGCGGCACAGTCACAGAGTCCTATGAAATCTCTTCCTGATATACTGTACATAATATTCCAATATTTTAGAGAGTCTCGGACCATTCTAGTCTCTTTATGTGTAAATGAGCATCCAATGAAGAGCAATAGAGAAAGAGGATGAGGCATGAATACTTGATGAAGCAGCATTGCTGTGGCGCAGAGACGAAGCACCTTGCAGTCCATGTGAGAAGGAGGGCTCAAGCCCCCTCCCAACCCTCCAAACCTGAATCCCCATCACAAACTCGGCATGGAAGATCCGCCTCCTCACACTGACTCATTCGTTCTGATTGGATCGGCTTGGGCTGCTCCCGCCACGCTCTTAAAATCACTGAAATGCACCTTAAGGCTTGTGCACGTGCATCACTGTTGTGTAGTTCCTCGCCGTCGATTGTAATGAGGCTTCTCATCACATTCTCACACACACTTGCAGACACACACATGCACACAGTTGTGAAGGTCAGTCATCAAGGGAGGTTCTCCACATTTGAGGGATGCCTGCATCCAATTTGGGAAACAGCTGTTGTTGTTTCCCTCGGCAACCAACCAATCACCAGCGCTTAAAGGCAACACCAGCAGGGACAAGAGTATAGACACACACACACACACACACACACACACACACACACACACACACACACACACACACACACACACACACACACACCCACACACACACACACACACACACACACACACATTCAATGACATAGAATGCCTTTGCCGAACAGTAAGCATCACAACAGAGCATACGTATTGGGACAGGAAACAAAAAGTGAAGAAAATGTAGAGTAGGTCCTCCTTTCGCCTTTCACATGAAATCCAGATCTGGCCCCAGTGCCTTAAGTTTGACATCAGTGGAGTAGAGTATTTGTGGTGGTTGAACTCACCGCCATTCATGTATCATTATATCAATTTCTACTTTATGTTCTAACTACAGGGAAAAGGAGCATACAATATTTATACAAAATGAATGGGGCTTAAGACGTTTCCCTGAGAAACTCCACTCTAAATTGTTTCTGACAGATTGTTATTTTGTATACTTTTGAATGGCATATACTCTTTAACGATTTGGCTAAAACCATTCGGACACCTGGTCATTATGTAGTTCTGAGACATGAAGGGAATGTGGTGTGGTGAACGTGTGTGTGCGGAAATTTTTCCATATTGATCAAGACAAATGTTTTACTGTACTTGATATTCTTGCTACAAAGATGACTCAAGTTCAGCTTTTACATAAAATGAACGGACTGTATTTTCCTGAGGAAACATACCACAAATGGGGTGGCCCGTTGATCCAGTGGTTAGCGCGTCGACCTCACAGTGCAGAGGTTGTGGGTTCGATCCTGGCTCCGGCTTTCCTGTGTGGAATTTGCATGTTCTCCCCAGGCCTGCGTGGGTTTTCTCTGGGTACTCCGGTTTCCTCCCACATTCCAAAAACATGCATGGCAGGCTGACTGAACACTCTAAATTGTCCCTAGGTGTGAGTGTGAGCGCGGAAGGGTGTTCATCTCTGTGTGCCCTGCGATTGGCTGGCAACCAGTTCAGGGTGTCCCCCGCCTACTGCCCGAAGACAGCTGGGATAGGCTGCAGCACCCCCCGCGACCCTTGTGAGGATAAAGCGGATCAAAAAATGGATGGATGGATGAACCTACCACAAATGGTGACTGATTAATTGTTGCACTGGACTATTTTTATCCATACACTGATTGTTTCGAACATAATCACAATCATGGGCAGGATAGGGCTTGTAGCCATGTGAGATTAATTTTACCCCAGAATGCACTGAAGGAGCAACAATAGGCAAAATAGTCACTGACGCATAAATGAAAATATGAGAAATAAGAGACTCCATTGAAGTACACAAAACACATGGACAATTTTTTGTGACAAATGATGGATGATACAACCACAAGTATTTCATTGACGGTCGAGAAATGTTCTCATTTTTCCACGAAACTGTTTCAATAGATTGTTGGGCCATCATACCAATGCCTACACATAAACATGCACTTTCAGTCATGTGCAAGTCGTCGTCTCCACTTACACATTAAATGAGGGAAAATGCTAACACGGTTAGTTTGGAGGTCAATTAAAGGGCAACGATCACACACACAAACGCACGCATATACACACATACACACAGGCACATTGACACACAAGCACATACAGGTTGTCTTCAGATGTAAGCATGTATTGATTAGAGCTCCTGGGACAGATTGATTGTATCGTGATTATGGTGATTGATGAGGGGCTAGTTTCTCTGACAGTGGCTGTGCTTATCCATCAGTGCAGAATCAGGCACATTCATGGGGAAGGTTGAAGCATGGTAGGCTAATGGTGATTAAACAGAAGAAGTGTTTTGTTGTGTCATTTGACGTGCGGCATTCTGGAGTAGCTTTTGTTGGGTAACACTAAAAATCAATAGTTTGTTTTTTAACCCCTTGCTGAAAAAAGGTTGGAAATTATACCCCGTAAAACACGGTGGCATTTGACCTCAGCTTCCTCAATCAGTGTGGGGTGTACAGGCAGTATGTTCTTTCAATCAAATGGGTGCCTGTTTAGATTTTATTAGTCTGCAGACTATTTTGCAAGAGTATCTGGTAAATTACTGAGAGCAAAAGTTCGTTGATTTGATTTTATGCTTCGCTCATCTTGCCATCCATCCATTTTCTGATCCACTTATTCTCGCGGAGCTGAAGCCTATCCCAGCTGTCCTCAGGCAGTAGGTGGGGTACACCCTGAACTGGTTGCCAGCCAATTGCAGGGACACATAGACGAACAACCATCCACGCTCACACTCATACCTTGGGACAATTTTGAGTGCTCCGTTAACCTGCCATGCATGTTTTTGGAATGTCGGAGGAAACTGGAGTACCCAGAGAAAACCCATGCAGGCACAGGGAGAACATGCAAACTCCACACATGAAGGCCGGAGGCGGGATCGAACCCTGCACCTCTGCACTGTGAGCCCGACGCGCTAATCAGTCGACCCCCGGGCCGCCCTCATCTTGTCAGAACATTCAAAATCAATCGTGTCCTTGCATTGATAACGGATGGTAACCCTTGACAAATGCACCTCGTCCAACTTTCTTGATAGTCTTGTGCCAGATACCCACTTTTCTGTCTCGATAGTAATCATTTAATCATTTAATGAAATGTCTGTTCGCTTTCATTCACAATACAGTAAAGGCATGAGAAGGTGTTAATCACCTTGTTTCAGATATCATTCTGAATCGAAAGGATATGTTCATGTGTTTACAACAATAATTAAGCTCTCAATATCTGCCAAAAAAGGTATTTTCTTCATGTTTGACAAACTTGCATTGAGGAGTGATGTGTTGAAGAAACTGTAGTTTGGGTCGGGCAACTACACTCCAATTGTGCTTTCACCACTTGTGAATAAGAACGCATGGGGACATTTTAAAGCTGTCCCTGTCCATTTACATTGTAGCCAACATCAACCATGAATTTCAAGTGTAGAATTACAACCGACTTTTATTTAGTCGTGCGACATTTGCTTTATTTTTAAGTCTACGTCTGGGTTCATAACTTGAGTACTAAAGAAGACAACATGGGCAAAAATGCTTTATATTCCCTTCATTTTTTATGTTAGTTATGACATTTATGACCATCTCATCATTTTTTTATCCACTTGTCTGTTAGAATGTGCGATAAATATCCAGATGCAGTCCAGTGGACTACATTGTGGTCAACTCCAACCATATGTTTTGTGACTTTTTTGCTTGATGTCCAACTTATCCTGTTCAACAGTCTGGGGTCTCTGTTGCCCCATTTTGCACCTCATAATGCAGCACATATTTTGACTGAGAGACATGTATCAGGCCAGCGTCATACTCACACTCTTTTACTATGAACCCACAATGTAGTAACACATGCAGAATGTGATGTGGCATTGTCTTGCTGAAATAAGCAGGGCTGTCCCTGAAAAGGACATTGCTTGAATGGCAGAATATTTTGCCCCAAAACCTGTGTGTACCTTTCAGCTTTAATGGTGCACTCACAGATGTAACCCATGTCATGGCATTAATACGCCCCTATGCCATCACAGATGCTGGCTTTTGAACTTTGCCTGCATAACAGTCCGGGTGGTTCTTTTCCTCTTTGGCCCGGAGGACAGGACGGCAATGCTATGCAAAAACAATTTGAAACGTGGACTCGTCAGACCACAGCACTCTTTTTCACTTTGTGTCCGTCCAGCTCAGTTGAGCTTGGGCCCAGAGAAGTAGGTCATTTTTCTGAGAAAATAATTTAAAAAAACAAAAAAAAAAACAGCAACATTAATCAGTTTGAACATTAAATATATTTTCTTTGTATTGTATTCAACTGAATATAGGTTGAAAACATTTGCAAAATCTTGTATTCTTTGGAACTGGGATTTATGGTAACACTGGATAGAGTTACTATGGCTAATTAGAAGAAAGTGAAGCTCAATGAATTTGTAATCGTAACTATAGTGAAGTTTTGAGTATTTACCATGTATTTAATTTATGATGGGTGTCTTTATTTTGTGCTGTTTTTTTTTTTTAATTATTGAGACAGCGTGATATCGCTAAGTCTCAGTGAGAGGATTGAGAGCGTGACGGGATGAGGGAATGCATCAATAAGTGATGTCGAGCTGAGAGGTCGTGTAGTGTATCTGTCGTGGAGACTTTAAACACGCACACACACACGCACACACACACACACACACACACACACACACACACACACACACACACACACACACACACACACACACACACGCGCACACATACAAGGGGATGGTTGGAAGCTCTTAGCCTTTACTGCGTTTCTTCGCCTGTCAGCACATATCTAGCCGAGAGCGGCGTGAAGCGCTAAGAGCAAAGAGTGAGGGGTGGTGGGTGCATGGGGTGGGGGGTGGGTTGTTCTGGAGCAAACTCAAGAAGGTGTTAGGAGATGAGAGAACAAGCGTTAATGAGGGGGGGAGATAGAGACAGACAGACAGACAGAGAGAGAGACAGAGAGAGGGAGAGAGAGAGAGAGATAGAGAGAGAGAGAGAGAGAGAGAGAGAGAGAGAGATGTTGAGCGGGTTGGATAGAGGAAGGTGGGGGCTCTTCATCTTTTTCCCTGCCTTAAAGACAGAGACGAACACTCTCTCCTCTCAGTCGCACCGGCGGAGAGGGAAGCGTCCGTCTCCTCATCTCCTCCTCCTCTCTTCCAGGTGATCACCCCTTTCCGTAGGCTCATTCTCTGTGCCGAGAACCGTAAAGAGATGGAGGACTGGATCAGCTCGCTCAAGTCCGTCCAGTCCAGAGAGCATTACGAGGTAAGGACACACATCCATGAAAAATGTATTTTTGCTATCCATAGGGCTTTTAAAGAACTCCAGTGGAGACTTGGACCTATTAGAGACCCACAAGGAGAAGTACCATAGCAGCAGCACAATCCAAAAGCCCACAGATTTAAACATATGTGTTGAGTATAATATAATACAACTCACAATAACTTTTTATCCCCAATGTGGGACACTGCTGGTGAGGCTGTTTTTCCAGTTTTAAATAATAAAGGAAAGTGTTGATAGTGTCGGGGTGCAGCGTCACATGCAAAAGCGCCTGTGATTTTAGAGGGAAATCTTATATAAGGGCACCCCCCTCCTCCATCTTGCCGTCTCTGTTTTGTGTACTGCAATGCAGCTGCACCCCCAGAGCTCGCACACGGGGTACACACATGCACACGCATGCCATTGCATTGTACACGCTCAACAAGATGTCAGCTGTGCTTAATTGTGCCTGTGTGCATCAAAGTAAGTTTCACGTGAATACAAAAAAATTTGGTGAGCTCAACGCCCACACTACATGTTTACATGCTGATGCCCAGTAGTGGAAGCTCTTGCTAAACAGGTGTCCAATTGTTGAAGAGTGTAGTGGCACTTTAGTCAATTTTTTTAAATCATTATTTTTTTGAGTGCAAGGAAAGCAGGTTGTAGTTTTATTTAGCTTCTTAAAATGTAAAAAAAAAAATATATATTTTGTTTGCAACTGTACTTTAGACTTGTATCACGTTCTTCAATTGTGATGAAGTTATGCACATTCACACAGCCATTGCATCTAAAATTCCACACCGTTAAATGAATACCCAATAAAGATGATACATAAAGAGTATCGTACTGTAGACCTCTACTATGTGACGTCACATTTGTATGTTGTGTGCAGCCCAGGTGCAGCCTCAGGGCAGGCCGGCAATTGAGATCGAGAGGCAAAATAGTCACTAAGTCTTTTCTGTGTTGGTAACAATGGTGAACAGCTGTGCTGTTTACGCTTGTTCTAATCGGTCGCCTAGACATAAGAAATAGAGCATTTTCATCAGTTGTGTTCACATTTTCACTTCATAATCACAACACTGAGCAATGCATTGCAAACAAGCGAGTCTTTTTGTTCGCAGCTAACAAGCTAAGTGCTAGCTTGAAAAGCTTCTACGCCATACGGCAAGACGGGTCTATCCGGAAACAAACGATTTAATGTACGTCGTTTTACACCATTAAAGTAGTGATTAACGAACTGTGTCAACCAAAATCAACAAACCTTTTCTGCCACGAGACAAAGATCTAGCCACCATCCTTCACCCGTCCAGATACAAAATTAGCAATTATAAGACTCCAGGCTCTTGACAGCATCAGAATCCTCCCATGTGTAGGCACTCTTTTTCTTCAGTATTTAATGATGTTGGCTTTATTTGACATGTCTGATTTTGAAAGTTTATCCGAGGAGTCTACGTTTTCCCGTCATCTTCCCCTCCAATCAACTTCAGTTTTTCTACATGGTGACTTTGAACACTGGTTCCAATGTGTCGATGTAATGGACAGGTATTCTAATAGGGACCTTTTTTTCCCAAAACTAGCCATAAATAGACCCATCACCGAACACACTAATAATGGATAAGGCTTTTCTTTGTGTTTCCTTTTTGCATACGTACCCTCGACGATGGCGCCGGAAGCTAAGCATTGTGGGTAAAAATGACGTCAGTGGTAAGGGTTTATTGGTGGATGCCCGGTGGGCTACTTTATAACCATCTACAACTGTGTTGTCATTATTTCACGAACAAACTCAGCCAATGACCAAATAATTTAGTGGCAGATTACTTTACTCGCTGTCAAGGTTATTAGATTTTATTGGTACTTGGCCATAGAATGGAACTCCTATTTTGTGAAAAGACGGGCGAGTGACTTTTGTTTGTAATTGTTTGATTTGGTCCAAAATGGCAAATTTCTTAATTTTTTTAAATGCTTCAAACTAATGCAACATTCATGGGACCAGTTTGGAGCATTTTTCTTACATTCCTATTGTGGTGGGGCATTTGCTGTCCATGGTCAGTTCAATGTTATTACAGTATTTGAATTTAATAAAAGATTTATGTTGATATCTGTGTAAAGTTACCGGATTTAGTTTAGCGAAAGATAGCCAGTGGGAAATACTTTTCGCTCCTTCTCACTCTTTTGAAAAGCCACATGTGTGCCACAATTACATTTCAATTTTTTTGAATTAATTATAATTCAACATGAAGGATTTGGGTACACTTTTATTATTGCCTATGATGTTGGGCTCGGCAATGTATCAAAATCGATCGATGAACATTCAAGATACTTTCATCGAAATGATGACGATATCAGTCATGTGGCCTTGCCACGTTTGTTGCATGTAAATCTCAGTTCAACCAACCAAATTCCTCCTTTCAAGTTTGCTGTTGATTGACTGTGAAAACCAGCAGATGATAATTGTTTTGCAGAGGGCAAGAGGGAGGAAGAACACACGCAGCCACACATGCAAGAAATCCACTTCTGTGTTCACTGTGTATTATATACAGATGGTACACATATGTTGTGTTTTAGAACAGTACATTACCATATTTATAATTTCAAAATGACCAAGATGATATAGATTGATAACAATCTGAATTGAATTATTTTTAATTTAGTGCTGACTTTGTTAATGTTGATGGCTGCCAGTAAGTTCGAAAAAAAAAACACCAGAACTACACTTTCCACATCCTTTTGGATTGCTATTTTTTTTTCCTCTGGACCATATTAATATCAAAATTTCTGGCAAAAATATTTAGTACACTGGAATGTCAGAGGTTAAATTTTAGCCATATCGTACAGCCCTACTACAGTGTGTGGAAAATTAATAGTTAAATTAATCCATGATTTTATTTTCTGAACTTCTCTTCCCACACTCGTGTCGTATTGAGCAGAATAATGAGTTATGCATCACTTGGATACAGCTCAGCTTCCCACAGTTGATGTCATGTTGTTTTATTTTAACACAGCAAATTAGTTGAGATTGAATCAACAGCCTCTCTGCTGGTTTCAACCCTGAAGTGAAATCCATCAGGCATGCATTACTCCAAGACATTAAATTGCATACTATTGACAAAATTCTTCATGATCAGTTAATTGATGATTGATGCCCATCCTGTGTTCCTACACTAAGGCTTTTATTGCGAGGGCAATGATGTGCACTGTACTTGCCTTGTTGTCTGATTGTACCCGCTATCCCGGTGCTGCCAACCTATTTTAACCTCTCCTTTGCCAGACGGCTCAGTTTAATGTGGAACATTTCTCAGGGATGCACAACTGGTACGCCTGCTCGCACGCACGGCCCACCTTTTGCAACGTCTGCAAAGATAGCTTGTCTGGGGTCACGTCTCACGGCCTCTCCTGCGAAGGTATGTAAACACGTGCCAAAACACACCTTTACTGTCAAGGACCTGACAAAAAAAAAAAAAAAAAACACAGTGGATGTATTTGTGTGAACAATAAAAACCTGACCCTTCATTCGGTACACGTGCACAATTTGAGAACCACTAAAGGGCTTGCATAGTAAATTCTTAATATACAAAGATAAAAATGCTCACTGTTGGCAGTAACTTAATGTGTTTATTAATGTGGTTGTAGTTTGTGGTGTTATACAATTCCATTTTATTATGCTGAGAGAGGTAATATTTTGCTCTCTACATTTAGGGCTTTATTTTCATCTGAACTCACCTGTCATCGTGACACCATCCGTCCATAGGGACCTTCTTGCAGTTCCTTTTAAACATACTTTGTGCATACAAAAGCTGCTTCTTCTTCTGCTCTGCCCTGTCAAGGACTATCGGTATGACACATTTAAAGGGATTGAGAGATGTTGCTTCAGTTGGCAGTTAAATCGAGTCTGCTGTGTTCACACCCAGAACAGCGCAAACTGCCCTTTTTTTGTGCGTCAGCTGGCAACCCTCCCCGCAGAGTTAGCCAGCTTGCCATGCCAGACTTGGGCACGAATATTGAGCCCTTGATGTTTAAACCATCATGATGAGATGTCAGCAAATCTTGTGTGACATCCAAAGGATAAACTTTGAAGAATAGTTTTTTTCCTTAGGCTCTTTTTTTTTTACCAGGTTAAGTGTGATGATCACCTAAAACTGGAAACTTGATTGAAATAAGAGAGAATTTGTCCACTCTGAGCAATAAGATTAATTACATTTCAGTAAAATCCAGAAAGCAATAAATTTGCAATTCAGGCATCCTTCTGTGATAATCCACGCAATAATATGCTATGATTCGTCCTGATTAGAATTCTAAAAATTCAGATTCCTGCTAATTTGTATCTCAATTTGAATCGCTAACGAGCGATTGGTTGCAACGTAAGCTATGCCTAGGCCCAACTCCCCACCGTGTGATTCTACACACTTGCTTGCCTGAGTGATGTCACTGTTGTCAATGTTCCAACGTGGCATAAATACTGCAGCATATCCGCCAAACTTTTGTCTTGAAGTGAAAAGTGTGTGACCTGCTATAAACACTTGTCTGCCTGCTCGCTACTGCATGAGCATCAACTTGTGTTTTTCACACATCTCTGCGCGTTAATACAATCTGCCAGCAGACGATCACGTCTGTGACGCCATATTTCTGACTGGTGTAAAGTGTCAGTGACAGGAAGCAGAACTTAGTGAGTATCACCCGGACCTCCTTTCGACCGTTCATTTAGCTGATGCTCCCCTGAGTGTGGGTGCACGTGTCGGGCACTGGTGGTGTGTCTGAATACTAATTAAATTTCTGCACAATTGCCACACTGTCCATTTAACGACTGACACATTTGAATCATGTTAACACTGTGAGCCCTATTTTTGTCATCTTTAATTTTCGGCCTGGGTAAGTCTAGTTTACCGTGTTTGAGAATTTGGCAGACCTCACCTCGCTTGGTGTTCCGGTGAACCAAGAGCGTTTTCTGTTAGGCACCCACAAAGCACCTGGTAACTTGGGAACAGAAAGTTCACTCGACCTTAGACCAGCTAAAAGCAGGTGTGTTGTCACACCTTGGCACACACTCGTGGGTAGAATTCAATCTCCAAGTGCCCACTTCACAGCGGCCAACATTACATCATCAACAAGTTAAGATCTTCTTGCATTTTCTTTTACATGTACTTTGAGTGCAGCATTCTCATGGATGGGTTATGTATATGGATGGCGTTGATAAGTGGTGTTTTTGTAGCTTATACTTTTGTGAATCAAAATATTTACTGTTATTCATAGTGTTGTACGGCTGTGGAATGATAACTGCCCTTTATGCTGTTAACGGACATAAAGTACAAATGTGTGTGTGTGTGTGTGTGTGTGTGTGTGTGTGTGTGTGTGTGTGTGTGTGTGTGTGTGTGTGTGTGTGTGTTTGAGCGCGCATGTAAAAGAGAAGGGAGAGAGAAAGAGAGAGAGAGAGAGAGGGAGAGAGAGAGAGAGAGAGAGAGAGAGAGAGAGAGAGAGAAAGGGAGAAAGAGTGAAAAAGAAAATTTGAAAGAGAAAGTGACAGGAGCACATAGATTGCACAAGTGTCTCGCAGCAATCATCGACTCGGATTTCCCTTCGATTTCTTCGGCCGGCTGTCGTGGCAGAGATTGATTTGCGCTCCTTGGCCACAAACGCACTTGTGTATACACCCACTGAAACAAACGCACACACACACACACACACACACGCACACACACACACACACACACACACACACACACACACACACACACACACACACACGCACACAATGAAGACTCCATTTCAGTGCCAAACAGAAAGGATGTTTTGGCTATCATGTTCTGTGCATTGTCTTAATGCTCTACTAATGCTTCCTAACAATGTTTAACAGTCGACTAGACTGAAACATTGATCACTGCTCCCGGATATCACTTTACCGTACGATATTTGTTTTGAGTTTACTGACTGACCAGCATATGTGAGTACGTGTGTTTGGGAGTGGGGGTATTTGATGGAGGTAGGGTAAATGTTCTATTCATACTGCCTAACTGCATGGAAAATATTTGTGAAACATTATATTAATGTTTCCTATTCAGTGCCGCACATTTAACTTAATTGTGTTGTTTTCATGTGTAAAACAATTGATTGAATGTATTTCTCTCTTAACTGCATCTCACCAAAGGCATTTTAAACCTTTAATATTAAACACCCTTTAAAGCGACAAAAAAATGTCATGTACATGATTTTGAATGAATTTAAAGAATAATTGCCATGTATATAAAATACGGCTCCAAAATCATGGAAAATAGAGCTCACCTTCCAGTCAGTAGGCCTTTGTGGGCATGTCCACTTAAGGTGCTGAAAAAATGCCCTGCTCGGCCTCAACCTGTCAATCAAATTAATTTGTACAGTATGTTCTCAGGTGTTTGTAGTCAGGTACTGGCTCAATAATGCATGCTTGTGTTCAATACACAATTAACTTCCCCTTAAAGAGGGAGTTTGCAGTTGTGAAACTGTACACACGATTTGTATGTCTCTCATGAGATGGATGACAAGATGGAAACAGGTTCTTTAACAATAATACATTTCTAAAATGTGATGCAGTGCGGTTGTACAGTGCTGCAAGCTACAACCACAGTAGTAAATCTAATGTGAATTGATTACCTAATAAGGAGTTATTTTCTTTGTAAAAATGTACTTTTGATCCAGCTCTTGTATTGGATGCTATTAGATTTTGTGTATACCTTACTATGATTGCCCTCCTTCCATTTAAAGTGTTCTCCGTCCTGACTTCTATGGTTTCACATCTTCCTTGGCGGGGGGGTAAATTGTAAATTGTAAACTATAATGAAAAGGTCAATTTTTGATGGATCAGAGTACCGGATGCATAAATCCCCAATCCTGGCTTGATGGTTATGTCATTTTACAATCACAGTATGTGTGTGTGAGCTTTTTTTTTTTTATTTTGGGGGGGACATTTCAGTGTGCAAATTCAAGGCCCACAAACGCTGTGCAGTTAGAGCCACTAACAACTGCAAATGGACAACTCTGGCCTCCATCGGCAAGGACATCATTGAGGATGAGGATGGGGTAAGTGTGTATATGTGTTGTATGAAGTCCACTGAGTGGGCTTTCTAATCATGAAATGAAAATAATACAGCATTGTTATTTTTAACAAAAACAACATGATAACGATTAGTAGTGGTAGTAAGATATGTGTCTTCCTGTGTTTGGACAACAGATTGCGATGCCTCACCAGTGGTTGGAGGGCAACCTGCCCGTCAGTGCCAAGTGTGCCGTGTGTGACAAGACATGCGGCAGTGTGTTGAGGCTGCAGGACTGGCGCTGCCTCTGGTGTAAAGCTATGGTAAGACATCTGTCGCATGGAAAAAACATGGGGAAAAAAGTCTGCAATTAATAAAACGGCAGTTTATATTTTCCCTCCTGCACATGCAGATTTTCTTGTTATCCATTCATTTTTTGACACTTATTTGGAGTCGGGTCACAGGGGCAGCAGCTTAAGCAGGGAAGTCTGAGGCATGCCCATGCCAGCCGGGAGACATAGTCTTCCCAGTGTGTCCAGAGTAGTCCTTGGCCCTGTCACCGTGGAGCTTTTTTACCACCACAGTGACCTTATCCGGCGAGGATAGGAAACCCCGCCTCACTTTCCTCAGATTTTACTTCCTCACGGGGTGGAAATGTGGAGAAGTCTTCGAAGTATTGTAGGGTACTGTGAACTGCTGTTTGGTGCTGAGGACGAACAACAGTCATACGCATAAAACCCAGTAAAAGGCACAGGGGGGCAATACATTTCCCCACTCCCGGACTGTGAGAAACGCCAGAGAGGAATAGAGTCCTTTCAAGCGGACTGGTACTAGATCCCATCTGTGTGTCAAGGCCAGCCCGATTATGTCCAGTGGGAAGATCATGACCTTGCACTTTCCCTGCCAGAGAGGAGACATTCCACGTCACGAGAGCCAGCTTTTGTAGCTTGGGGTAGCACTGCCAAGGAACCTGGCTTCGATGGCTCTCAATACACTCAACACCCTTGGCCACTCCCACAGCTGTTGAGCCCATTGCAGCGGGACCCATGTTGCCTCTTCGGGGAGGCCCGTCCAGCACCTCCAGGCCCAAGAGGGGGGTGCTCAGTGACCTGTGTCCATGCGAGGGAAATTTAATTCCAAAATTAATTTGAATCACAAGGGGTTTTTGAGCAGTCTGGTACCTCACCTTGGCTCTATTTGCCATGG
Source organism: Hippocampus comes (assembly GCF_001891065.2). Classification (NCBI taxonomy): domain Eukaryota; kingdom Metazoa; phylum Chordata; class Actinopteri; order Syngnathiformes; family Syngnathidae; genus Hippocampus; species Hippocampus comes. The sequence continues at coordinate 613,144 of NW_017805145.1, read as the reverse complement.
GTGACCCTGCCACAGGTTTAAAGCTCTGGAAAATTAGCTCCGAGCATCATTGGGACACATAGCCCTCTCCACCATGTTAAGTTGTCAGCCCAAAGAGGGCCATTTTTGTTCTATTGCACAGAATACTTTTTTTTTCAAATCAGCACTCTACAATCAAAAAGTATTGCTTCATCTGTGTGTGTGTGTGTGTGTGTGTGTGTGTGTGTGTGTGTGTGTGTGCGTGCGCGCGTGCGTGCGTGCGTGCGTGCGTGCGTGCGTGTGTTTGACTCCAGGTACACACAGCCTGCATGGACATGTACCCTCGTAAGTGTCCTCTTGGTCAGTGCAAAGTATCCATCATCCCCCCAACGGCCCTCAACAGCATTGACTCAGATGGTAGGCAACACACACATTCACAACTTTAACACCCTTTGTAGAGCTTCATGTTTTTTAATGATGAACCATCAAAGTAATCCCTCATGCTCTGGCCACACACCATGCTAAAAACTCGAAAGATTTGCATTTTAGCGTCACCCGTCACTCTTGAATTCTTTGTTCAAATTTGAAGAAGTCCGAGTGGCTCAAAATCTGCTGCTTCAAACGAAGGCCCGATGCTCAGCCCACACACTATGGTGAAAACTCAAAAGCCTCCCAAATTAGCTCCATCGATGTCTCTAATATAGAGAGGTAGGTGCCATGACGTACTAATGCCCCAGCAAGTTACTCACATTAGGAGTTGCCGCTTGGTCTATTTTTTTTTCTATGTCACTATAAGGATTTTGAAGCACGGCAGCACACACCAATCTACTTAATCCCGTTAGCTGCCGATGTTATCGCAAATACAATACTGCCAGAAAAACTGTGGAGGGAAAAAAAAAAAATCAAACAAGTCGAAGTCGGGACCAAATTTCCAGCAAGTCTAGTCAGAAAATCTTGCTCAGTCACAACATATGTTCGAATGATAATAAAATCCTGTTTTCCACTGATCATATGATGAAAAATACATTATCTCAAAACATTTTATGAACATTTACATCTCTAAAATGGCAAAGAAAAACAACTTCATATGTCAAATGAATGTCTACACTTAAATGATGAAAAGAATGCCTTATTTTTTTCACACTAGCGTTTATCTGAGTGGTACAATGTTAATGTGGTGATAATGCTGAATGCGGAATGTGAATGTGGGAGTAAGCACGTCTTATCGTTTAATTTAAAAGCTATTACATACTGGTACATAAAGCTTAAGTTGACGTGCGGTAGTTTACAGGGGCGCTGCCACATCAAATTCGGCGGACACGCTTACGATCAAAACAATACTCTGTGTTTGACTATGTTGGATGAATCGATGTCTATGCTTGAAATTATGATCGATGTTTTAAATTGTTTCGTTTCAAGATAGGATCTCCACGGTGTCTAATCTATCGTTTCACTCTACAGTTGACTGTTAGCAACATGGCATTTTGCTTCTTTGACATTCAGCTGTTGGCATCTATGTTTTGGTGCATAGAAGCTATTTTCGAAGTGCACATTGCTTCACCTTATTATTAAAGAGAGGGCGAGGGGAGGATCGTGAGCCAAACTGTGATGTCAGCTGACCTGTCTGTGTGTTTTGTAATGACGACTAAAGTTAGACGTCATGTCTTCATTCCGTGAGATGCAGATCATGCATTTTGCCATCCTCTGTTTGTCCGCGTCGTCGACAAGACAATCAATTAATTAAAATTAACGATCCTCTGGATTGCTCCAATTGCTTTTTCTGTTTGCGTCGCCACTTGACCCCAGCAAGTGACTGGGTTACCAGGTTGGCGTGAATGAAACAAAACCCCTGTTTTTTTTTCCTTTCTTGCATTCCCCCCTAAAACGGCAAACTGTGTTCAAATGCAGATTCCAAACGATAAACAAAGATGACAAGTCATGTATCTCAAGTCTAAGTCAAGTCGAGTCACTTCGATAGCAAGCCCCAAGTCAAGTCAAGTCGTTTCCAAATTTTGGGCAAGCAAGTCACAAGTTCTAAAAAGACCAACTCAAATCCCCCATCTCTGAATACCCAGCACATACAATTTGTGTGTTGTTGGTTGGTCCAAACTCAAATGTTTATCTGTTTCTATTCAAAACAGAGCTATATTATACAAAGCCCTTCTCAATGGGAATCACCACCTGATAAAACAGTGGGATTGAATTTCTGTTAAACACACACACGCACACACACACACACACACACACACACACACACACACACACACACACACACACACACACACACACACACACACACACACACACACACACACAACATTGAGTGTATAAAAAGCCTAATATCAGCTAATTGGTCAATGGCGACAGAGGTATGAACGATGGGGGAATCCTTTTGAACGAAAGGAGGATAAGTGGAAAGCTAAAAGTGGGTGAGTCACTTTGAATTCCTTCTCTCTCTTGCTTCACATTCTTGCGTGCCAGGGCCCCCATGTGCCTTGATGCAGGGGGTGGGGGCGTTGCTCGTAATTGGCTGACGGGGGAGACGGCAGCACGTGCTGTAGCATCGTGACTACCCCCGTCCATGCCTCACTCCCTCTCCTCTCAGCCCCACCTCCATCCATCCATCTTTGAGAGAAGGAGTGGGAAATGATGCCAAAGCACCGTTCGTGGAATGCTGATTGTGGAAGTCTAAATGTTAGGGATGGGATGGTTAGGCATGCACTGCACAGGACAATACACACTTATGGATGCTTTGATTTTGCAATTCACTTTGCAGTGTTTGTGTGTTTGTGCCAGTTGAGTTTTAATGATCATTCATTGAGTATATCTCACTCTGAAAAGAAAAGGAATAAAGTCAACATGTAGACGTACTCAAGTATACAAATGCATTTACACTATATATATTATATATATATATATATATATATATATATATGCCTGTTGCGCATTGTATTTACTTAAAATACCTTATTGTCACGTGTGTCCAATTATTCAAGGAACAACAGTTTACCATTCAAACAAATTGTTTCAATTACAATATACTTCAAATTATGTGTTATAATTATATGTAATATTATACAGTATACTCCAAAAACTGCCATTTTCGCTGATGAGCACAATGGATAATATGGAGAGAAAAAAAAGTTCTCTTAATACACAAACACAATCTGAAAGTATACCCAAGCGTGGCCCGAAAACCGTTCAGCGGACCTGACCATCTCATTTTGAATAATTATGGAAAATTGTGCAATTAATGTTAATCGCTTAACAGATACACATGCACCTATATATAT
>NW_017805145.1:563575-590980 GCF_001891065.2 Hippocampus comes | reverse complement strand
AGAGAGAGAGAGAGAGAGAGAGAGAGAGAACAAAAATAGTAACACTTAAAATCACGTCAAAGGCCACGAAAATCACGAGTCAAAAGCCAAAGAATAAAATTGTGAGTTTTAAGACGAGCTTTAAAGGTGGGCAGCGAGGGGGCTTGCCTAACGCTCAAAGAGACGGATCAGCAACGAAAAAGGCCCGATCCCCTCTGAGCCTCCGCTTAGTTCTCGCTACCTCTTATCGTGTCTCGTCCGCAAACCCGAGGCAGCAGGCAGTTGCGCAGGAGCTCAGAGTGGTCAGGTGGGGTGAGGCCATTTCACGATTTGAAAACAAATAGGATATTAAATAGAACTCTACAATGTATCGAGAGCCAGTGAAGGGATGCCAGTTATATGCTCCCTCTTACGAGTAGTAGTCAAAAAGCAACAGCAGCATTCTGGACCAACTGGAGATGCTTAACGAAGGATTAGCTGACTCCAAAGTAAAGTGCAAATCACTGTCCAGTTTCAAATTCCACAGTGACGCCGGCATTTATTCTTTCATTGAGTCCTACCTTAGATGTGTCTGTCGCAGTGATGACCCAAGTGCAGTTAGCATTGTTGTCGTATTGGACCGGGTAGTTTGGAGACGTCATGACACCACTGGGTCCTCGTAATTGACCTCCGCACATCGGAGCTAAAACAGAGAGAAGGGGGGAGAGGGGGGGGATACTTTGGATCACCAACATTCTGAGTACACACTCAGCGTTTCTCAACGTGCAAAACTGCAGTGATCCGCATTAGATGAGAAAGCCCTCATGTTTGTACTCCTGATACTTCTTGACCTGAGTGCGGCCGTCGATCAGGTTAATCGTAAAACCTTCGTTTGTGGTTCGTCCTCGGAGGCACATTTCTAAATTGGATTCCTTCCAATCTTATTAGAACATCATTATCTGCTTCTCTTGGTTATGTTGAATCAGCTCCAGATGGACTCCCTCAATATATATATATATATATACACACATATACGGTATATATATATATATATATATATATACACACACACACACACACACACACGCACACACACACAATATCTGCCTAATTTCGCTTCATATAATTTACATACTATGTTATACAATAATATGTTTTATACAAGCTAAATACTTTTTTGTATTATTGTTTATTTTTATATTATTATTATTCTCTAAATTTCCCATTAGGCTTTTGGAAGGCCACCTGTCCCCCATCGTGTGCCAGTCCCCTCTTGGTCTTCGTCAACTCCAAAAGTGGTGACAACCAAGGAGTCAAGTTCCTGCGACGCTTTAAGCAGCTGCTCAACCCAGCACAAGTCTTCGACCTGGTCAACGGCGGCCCGCACCTCGGGTGAGCATGACAAACTGAGTGACGCCTTCATTAGGAACATCAGCACAATGTGATGGAATTTGATGAGAAAAGTCTCCATCAAAACTAAAATATCCATTGTTGCATCTCATTTGATTGTGCATGTGTGCCTAATGATGTGTCTTGTGAGTTTTTATACGGGACTGTATAGTCCAGTGATTACTAACCCGCGAACTCTTATCAAATATCATTTAATTGTTCAGAAAACTATTCATTTTGTACATTAGTGACAGACAGAACAAATAAATAATCTTTGATTAAATGGCAGTACATACCTAATTGACATGCGTATCCACTTTTTGTGACGTTATTGTTTGGTGATGTGCCGTGAGATTTTCCGAACCTAAAATATTTGCCTTGGCTCAGTCACTGGTATTGAGAAATAGAAATGTACAGTATATGTATAGATCAAAAACACTTACCAAAGAATCAAGAATGATTTTTCTGCACACACTCTCTGTTTTTCAGTCTCCGCCTGTTTCAGAAGTTTGACAACTTCCGAATCCTAGTGTGTGGTGGTGACGGCAGTGTGGGCTGGGTGCTGTCGGAAATTGACAAGCTCAACCTACACAAGCAGGTAATGAAAGAACTGTCATCCACTAAAGACTGAAGTCATGGACCGACTCTCCATGCGCCTCCAATTTTTCCGATAATTTTAACTCCACTTTCACTTGACCTCACTCATATTTTGTACAATACAAAAGATGTGTGAGTGCGAATAATAGCCTTACCCACAGTAAGGTGGCTCGCTTATAATAATGAATGTCTGCAGATCCTTCAAAACTTAGTAATGGTCTTTTGCATTTCTAATCCGTTAATTATCCTTCAGAAAGACATTGTACAATATATATCACTGTAAAAACTAGTTAAATGATAGATGGAAAACGTTACAGTGGACTCCACATAATCATGTAGTATGGTGCATGGTCCATCAATGGAAAGCGTGTTCGTGTGTGTGACTTTTGACCGCAGACGTGTTGTGTTGCGCCAGTGTGTGTGTGTGTCCTGCGTGCCGGCCAGGTGGTAGAGGTGCCCAGACAAGGATAGGTTGCAGCAGCATTGCTGATATTTTTTGACAGACAGATTACATGCACAACAGGAAGAGATGTCATGCATTTTGAACGTCTGACAGACCACATGCTACCAATTTCGTTCAGTCTCGTCTCGTCAACGAAAACTCACATACGTCACGTCATATTTTAGTCATCAAAGAGCCACGTTTAGTTCGCCATCGTCATGAAAGCAGGGGCATTAACGAAATGATGTTGTCATTGTCAACACTGCGGATACCCTAAGACACAGGTGTCAAACTCAAGGCCCGGGGGCCAGATCTGGCCCAGCACATCATTTTATGTGGCTGGCTAAAGCAAATCAAACATGTCAACTTCAATGATGCTTGCTAAAATTTCTACCAAAATTTTAAATTCTCACATGTAATAAATAAGAGACACGTTGGAAGCATTTTCTTGATACCAGAAACCAATAGTTGAATAAACCATTATTATTGACTTATTTAAGTGGTTTCATACATAACTGCCTTGCAAGGGAAACGGCAACTAAAATGTGGCCCATGACAAAAATGACACCCCTGCCCTCAGAAGACAAACTAAAATAGTTCCTCAACATCATGACTACAGCATGTGTAACAAATGCCATGCACTTACTCCATCACTTGAGGGAATCCTAGTCCATTTATGTCCACCTCAGCTGAAGAAATTGGTGGTAGGCTTGCAAAATGTGGTCTCTCTGAGGCACTGTAGTGCGTGTGCTTTAAAATTGAGGCCCTTCCAGCTTAGGTCGTCGCGTTCTTTTAGTTCACCACTAGATGACACTGAATTCTACACACTCTACCTTTGTTCGTAACAGAAATTTTGGCTCTCGACACAAAGAAAAAAAAAATCAACCAAGCAATAGCTTGATGGGTGGAAAACATGTTGTTGGGGCAAGTCAAAGTACCACTGTAATAGATATCGAACAGATGTCTCCCCACATCTTCACTTTGAGTAAATAAATGCCTCTACCTACTTAGAGAAATGTGGCACAAGGTTTAGCTCATATTTTCCAGTCATCGAGTAATTCTATCCTCTGTTATCCACAGAAAATGTCACCTAATTGCTATTTTACTGCTCAAGCCAAAGCCATGTATAATATAAAATAATTTCTTTGGAACCATCTTGTGGCATCTTGGCGTCAAAGAACTGCGTTGAGGTGCGGGAGAAGCTTCATTTCGTCAGACCATTGCCTTGTCTGATTTGAAAAAGTGCTTTGTCACCAACGTGCGGCATCTATAGGCACATTTTGAGGTGGTCTCTCAGCAAATTACACAAAGCATTGCACAAAATCTTACTTTGCGACGCCAACTCAACGCTGTCGCAATACTTTCCAGTGCCAGCTGGGAGTGCTGCCGCTGGGTACAGGCAACGACCTGGCGCGCGTGCTGGGCTGGGGCCCGTCTTGCGACGACGACACGCAGTTACCGCAGACCCTGGAGAAGCTGGAGCGAGCCAGCACCAAGATGCTGGACCGCTGGAGCATCATGACCTACGAGATCAAGATCCCTCCCAAGCACAGCTGCCCCGCCACGCCCGAGGGTGCAGACGGTTGCCAGGTAGTGTGCAAGACACCAACAGACGTGTAGCTTGATTCCATTTTTATACACAAATGGAAGATGTACTAATGACCAACGACGTGTACTCCAGTTTCACATTTCAGCTTACGAAGATTCCGTGGCGACTCATCTCACCAAGATCCTCAACTCGGAGCAGCACTCTGTGGTCATTTCCTCCGCCAAGTAAGTGACTCACTGAGACGCCCAGATCGGCGCCGGTCGGCCATTAAGTCTTGATGAGCGCGGTGCAACGGGATGCACGTTGGCACGAAAAGTTGTTTATTAATATCCATTTGCAGCGCAAACAAACACCACTGTCCTTTTAAACATTTTTTGAATCGACCTTTTAACCCTTTCATGCACCCTATAACCTGATAACATGATAAGCTGTCCACTGTAGTAACCGCTGTCCCTGAAAGGGTTCAGCAAGCTAGATAAGTGTCAGGCACTTACCGTAATCATATTTGGCTGAAGTCAAAATGGACGCTACAGTATATGCCTCGCTAAATTTTCTTGCGTCACTGTTCACAAATTTAGATATTCATGTCTTTTTCTGTGGAGTCAATCCCCACAGCTATTTGCTGCAGAACTCACCGTCTGGCACTTTTTCGTCTGAAGGCCCAAAGATTCCACAAGATAGTGTCAAAGCCCGATCGAATAGAAAAGAAGTACTGTTGGGGTCAAAGACAATGTTGAAATTCTAACTTTAGAGAAGTGACGACATTTTGGTGTCATCGTTTGTGGTGGGCTTTTAATTAATATGGCCAATTACTAAAAAATTTTATAAAAAATAGTGCATCCGAAGCTTCCATGAATCGTGACTACAACTGAAGAAAAAAATGCTTCTACCTTTCCCCCCACTCTTCCAAAAGCAATGTTAGAATGCTCAGAAAACAAAAGTTGATATGTCTCTGATTGATTATAAAGCTTCAAATCCAATAAAATCTTAGGTAGACTATATTAGAAATAACAAGGGAATAACAGTGTAATCTGTTGGTATTTATACAGTGCATACTCTGTATAGTTCCTTGATTTCTATATGAACACATCAGTGTATCTTCCTTTACATTGTTTTTGATTTAAAGGTTTATTTTTCAGGATCCTGTGTGAAACAGTGAGGGATTTTGTCACCAAAGTCGGGAAAGCCTATGAAAAAAGCACAGAGAATGCCGAGGAGTGTGACTCCATGTCTCTCAAGGTGCGTCAAGTAAAAAGCCTCCACCGTTATGATATTAGGTACACCTGCATCAAGTGCATTCGGTTTGCTTGTATGTCACCTCCCTACAGTGTGCCATCCTGAATGAGAAACTGGACTCCCTCCTCCAAACGCTCAACACTGAGTGCCAGGTCCTGCCTCCACTGCCCCACGCCACTCCTCCTATCGTTGAGGAGGAGCGGGAGGACGAGGAGGTGGCGGAGGGCGAAGAAGAGGAGAAACCGGAAGAGGAGGTCGCCAGTGAGGAGAGCCTGACGGCACTGAAGGAGAAGCTGGAAGAGGAGGAGACGGAGAAAGGTGGCAGCGGTGGCGCTTTCCCGCAGGCGCTTTTCAAAAGTCGGGAGCAGCTGGTATTGAGGGCCAACAGTCTGAAGAAAGCTTTGCGGCAGGTCATCGAGCAAACCGAGAGAGGTGACGTTTGATCATATTTTAGCCAAAATACAACTGATATAAAGTAAAACAATTTAGTCTTTGAAGACGCATATGTTATTGAGAGGGAAGACAGAAGTGTGATCTATACTGTCACCTAGTGGTGTTTTATAGGTACTGTTATTGGCACAGATGTGTCGCAGTTCTGGTGTTCCGGGTTCTGTGACATGTCCTTCCCATGCTTGTATGGGTTTTACACTTTCTTCAAATCATTTCAAAATCATTTGTTGGTGGGAATGTGAGTGCTTGTTTTTATGAGCCTTGTGATTGGATGGTGACGAGTCCTGGGTGGACTCCGTCTCCTACCCAAAGTCAGCTGCAATAGACTGCATCTCATCTGCACCCTGAATGAGAACACGCATTATAGAAAGTGGATGAAAAATTGTAGATCTTCTACTTCCGTGAGCGGCGGCGGCTCCTTTTCCTTTGAATCAATTTCAGTTTCTATGGTTATCATCACACTTTCGCTTGCTGTCATGACTGCTTTATTCGAAAATATTATATTTGGTATAATTTTGCTTTATATCAATAAATCAAAATATTTTATTTAAAATATGGCAATAATACATATTTTAATATGATTTAAATGTTCATCAATTTATTATTATTATTCCCCAAAATACAATACATACAATACATGCCTTTTGTATGTTCAGTGGTGGACGAGCAGAATGCCAACATAGACGAATCCGAGCCAACATCCCCGCTGGAGTTCCGCAAGGACAGTGAGGAGGAGAACCGGGACAGCGAAAAGGATGAGGACACCAAGGAGCTAGAAGCCCTAGCACGTAGGCTTTTTGTTTTACGTCTCAACACGAAATACATCTCTTGCTTTTTTTTTTTTTTTTTTTTTTTTTTTTTTTTAATGTTTGTTTGTTTAAGATGGATGCAAGCTGTTCGGTACAATAACAACATGAAACATTGTGCAGCGTTCAATAGGAAATAACACAGCATATAGAATTCCCCCCTTGTGGTTGTAGCTGACGCAAGTTGCTTTTCCTGTCGTGTATATACTGTACACATAAAGTTTTAAGCTTTAACTCTGTTTTTTACATCATGTCCGCATTTGTGTGCAACGTTTTTTGCTCTCGTCATACATCACGATTGAAGAAACTTTAGACATCAGGCAGCACATTCATCTATTAACTAGCAAGAGAATCACATATAGAAGTTATAAATATAAATATGTGCACGCACATTCACACCGTTGTGTGGCCAACAGGATGTGTTATTGTCTTTGGAGTAGAAATTCTTCCTGTTTATCCTGCAGCCGCTGCCTTCCTTCCTTCCTTCTTTCCTTCCACTCATTTTGCAGCCAGTAGAACACGAGAAAGTGAGTGATATTAGGCAAACCTTTTCTTCCCCATAGGAGTACAGTACATGTCAGTAAAACTAAACTCTTCCAAGGTCAAACTGTCAGCATCATAAATTTATTAAACCAGATAGGCAATGCTTTAAGTAATATTGTAACAACAATTATAGAAGTATTTAAAAAAGATAAGCAGAGTTTAAGTCGTTGATGGTGTAATAGTAGACTCGCCTGACTTGTGAGAGATCGGTTCCCCCTCAGTGATGGCGTGCATGTGGGTATGAATGGTTCTTTGTCTCAATATATGCCCTGCGACTGATTGGCGACCAGTTCAGAGTGTAGTCTGCCTTCCGTCCGAAGTCAGCTGGGACCTCTTTCAGGCTAAGCAGTGTTGAAAATGGATGGATGGATAAATAATCAATGTTTACTTTGAAACATCAAAACAAACCATGCACTTACATTACTCATTTCTTTGTTGAACCCACTGAGTGTTTGAGGGTACATCTTGTTTAGTATAAAGACATAATAGCGTATTTTTCTATCATTTTAAAATTATTGTTGCTACAGCCAATATCTACCGAGTAGCCTGGACAGACTTTGGCTGTCTGTGTAGTTGATGCATGTGTGTGTGTGTGTGTGTGTGTGTGTGTGTGTGTGTGTGTGTGTGTGTGTGTGTGTGTGTGTGTGTGTGTGTGTGTGTGTGTGTGTGCGCGCGTAGCGGTCAAGAGTGTGTGTTCTCCCACAGAGAGGAGGGTGAGTCGCAGCACACAGTCGTACAGTTCCTTCAGCATTCCACCTTTCACCACCAGCAAGGAGAACCTACCCGTGCTCAACACGCGCATTATCTGTCCAGGTATGCATACACCCACGCTTGCGCATAAACTGTGCCTGTTTAAATAGGCACATTCACACTTGCACAGGCAATGTACACAGGCGCCAAATAACACACGAGCAGAGGGACACGCATGAATATGTATGCTAAAACAGGCGCATGTAATGCACTAATAGGCACATGATAACAGTCATTGTATCTGTGGTTCACTTTTCGCAAATTCACATACAGCAGGGGTGTCAAATTATTGTATGACGGTATGACGGTGAAATCTCAAATTAATCCAAATAAATTTGACTCACGGTATTATTTCATAATCCACAACAAATTGATTGATTACTAGATTTAAAATCAGATGTCAAGGATGGTAGTTTGTTCAATTATTGTTCAAATTACTATAAGAAGGGTAACAAAAAATTATCCATTACAAATGACAATTTAAAATTATGGTAAACATTTTAGCAATGTTCATGGAAGTTGACACACATGATTTGCACATGTGGGCCACATAAAATGTGGTGGACCGGATCTGGACACCTGCAGTCTATGTGGTTATGCACAAAAACACACTAAAGTAGAAACTCAAACACACAGTAGCACAAGCACTACCACATACAGACACGTAGGTGGCAAAAGTACTCACACTCTATACTTAAGTAGAAGTACAAAGACTTGTGTGAAAAAAGACTGCTAAAATGTTCTATTCTGATTCAACTGCTAGACTGCAGTGCACCCAAAAAGTTCATTTGTCGTATTAGTAATACCCAAGAAAATGCTAACATGCACACACATATGAAAAACGAAAAGCAAGCATGCTCGCATAGGAAACCGTTTATCTCTTTAGCAAATTGGTTGTCAGCGACCTGCGTGTATATATATGCGTGCGTGTGTGTGTGTGTGTGTGTAGGACTGAGGGCTGGCCTGGCAGCCTCTATAGCAGGAAGCTCTATCATTAGCAAGATGCTGTTGGCCAACATCGACCCCTTCGGTGCCACCCCCTTTATTGACCCTGACCTGGACTCACTGTAAGAACCGAATCTCATCCAGTGTTTGTGTACATGTGGAAGAAAGTGTATGAGCTCCCTACCCTCCTCCTCATCCATCAGAGAGGGCTACATGGAGAAATGTGTGATGAACAACTACTTTGGCATCGGACTTGATGCCAAGATCTCCTTGGAGTTCAACAACAAGCGTGAGGAACATCCAGAAAAATGCAGGTGTGACCAAGTTATATATAATTTCTATTTATTTCTAACACATTTGTGTCCCTTCACCATGAAACTTATCGGAAATCGGACAGCCGTGTTCAGAGCCAAAACCCATAAAGTATTGACAATGTGCAAGTGGTCCAGATTTATGGTTCAAACACCAGAAAAATAAGTACTGGGAATGATCATTTCCGAGTGGGAATAGATGTGAATTTCTTAGCTTCATGTCTCAATAAAAAGGTTGTATCGAATGTATACAGTATGGATGTCTGATGCCGGAAAATGTGCTGTAATGGTCTCTGCCTCATAGTCAAGCGAAGTTGGGGTTTGAATCTTGACTTAGGCCCCGGGCTTGTGTGGGTTTTCTGTGGCTGCTTTGTTTCCCTCCACATTCTAAAACCATGCTATGTTCCATGAACTATGTTCACAGAAGACTGTAATTAATTTCGATGGATGGACTTTAGCACTCTAGTCGATAGGGTAGTTTGTGAACAGAACAGTGACAATTTTAGACAAGTATGAAAGTGGCTATAAGCCTCTGTTACAGCACTGGTACTACCTGACCTCCATTTACAGGCTACGTTTAAATAAAAAAAAATGTCATCTTATCTTCAGAGAAAAGTTGTTCAAATATTCTAAATATTTATTTCACAGGAGTCGCACCAAGAACATGATGTGGTACGGCGTCTTGGGAACCAAGGAGCTCCTCCAGAGGACCTACAAGAACCTGGAGCAGAAAGTCCAACTGGAGGTGAGACACTAAGGAATGTTTATTGAATCTATGCTGTTGTTCCTGAGATCTCTGCCTGAACCTCTGCCGGAAATGAATTAAATTGTTATTTTCTCCCAGTGTGACGGCCAGTACATCCCGCTGCCCAGTCTTCAGGGTATCGCAGTGTTGAACATTCCCAGCTATGCCGGCGGGACCAACTTCTGGGGCGGCACCAAGGAGGATGACGTGAGTCCACTCCAAATGAATGTTCCACTGAGGCGAGAAGGGATAATAAAAACAGGAGGAAAAATTTGTCAGGAAAGTTGTCAGAACCTGGCAAGACTCCAGGGTCTCCTTCCATGTGACCCTGATAGCCTTGAAGGGAGTTACAGTATAACCATGATTGTCTTTTTAAAGCTCATAGCATTTTAGAGTGTCAGCTTACACACACACACGCACGCACGCACGCACGCACGCACACACTTATATTCTATAACATTTGGTGTTATGTAACCGCTGCTGTGGAAAAAGTGGTGAGGGAATATTAGCAGAACAATTGTTAGCATGTTAGCCAACCCAATTTCATTAGAAAATAGTCCCCAACTATAAGGTAAGTTGGATACTGTATTAAATATCTTTCTACCTGCGCACATTGTCTTCATTATATTCATTGATCACTTTTCTACCAGTCAGAGTAGCTTGTTACGGAGCTGACTTTACGGTCAGAAGCAGGGTACATCCTTGACTGGTTTGCCATTTTATCACAAGGCACACATACTGTATGTACATACGGAGAACCAGTTCCACTGACATTCACACATCAATTCAATGAACCTAACATTCATTCTTATAGAATGTGGGAGGAAGCTGAAATCCCTGAAGAAAACCCATCCTTAGCAAAATTATAATGTATTAAAAATATTTTATTGAGGTTAAAAACATTGGGTTTTTTTTTTAAATCGCACGTTTAAAGTGCAGATGAAATGCAAATGCAACCCCTTCTCAATGTCCTATGGCTCCATCTAGTGGTCAGGTCTTACCAGTACATGAACACTCAAAAAAAAAAAACCACGAGGAATGCAATGTATTGAATATGAGCTTTTAAAATGCGAAGTATGCTGAGTTACTGTTGACACTGTCTGGGGAGAAAATCGATCCTTACTTAATTGTGACATTGGGCTTCGGAGTGGACTTGCATAATGTATCAATTCCAAGTATTTTTGACTCACTGTCGATGTCGGTTAATCTCTCGAACCATGCAGATTTTCTGTGCTCCATCATTTGATGATAAAATCTTGGAGGTGGTGGCTGTGTTTGGGAGCATGCAGATGGCTGTTTCCAGAGTCATCAAGCTGCAACATCACCGCATAGCACAGGTGAGATCACTTAGGACAGACTATATAACATTCTCAATTTTCCAGAGGTTGAAAAAAATCGCTGTCATTGAAAAGATTAGGGAAAAAATGACTAAGTAGTATTTATTGTCCCCAGAATTTGATCATCATACTCCATATTACAGTGTAGTGCAATATTTCTCAACCTTTATGAACCAAGGAACGTATACTGTACTAACAATTCAAAGTGTCACAAAAAGTTTATATGCTGAAATAATGATGATGTCATGTCACAAATGTGCAGTACCTATTCAGGGTGTGCATACCATTATGCTATTATATGAGTGGCAACAGGTGGATACATAGGTTTATTCCAGTATGCACCATCTGCCATCTAGTGGTAAAGGCATTAAATTGCTCTGCCTTTCAATATATGTCGCATGTATCGATCGATGAACAAAGAACCATATGTAATTCATTAAATTAATAATTTTCGGACCAATAAATGTAAATTTGACCAATTTCCCCAAATGTGGCTCAAAAGTGAATGTCTATCTAAAGTACGCTTTGCAAATCAGTGTCGAACAGTGAAGATCACCATCCTGGGCGACGAGGGGGTTCCCATCCAGGTTGACGGGGAGGCGTGGATCCAGCCGCCAGGAGTCATCAAAATCCAGCACAAAAACAGAGCGCAGATGCTCACACGAGACCGGGTGAGGAAACTCAGAGGAATCGTCTGGCTGTCATAGTGGACGTTTGTCTTCTAACGGCGTCCTCTCTCCTCCACTCAGGCCTTTGAGAACACACTTAAGTCATGGGAGGACAAGCTGAAGTACGACAAGCCCCCTCTGCGGCCTCACCTCTACCCGCAGCAGTCTGTCGACTTGGCCACAGAGGAAGAGGCCGCTACTGTGCAGCTGTGTGCCCGCGCCGCAGAAGAGCTCATCACGCGGTAGCTATACGATCCAAGACAGTACATATCAAAAGTCGACTATTTCTTTTTTTTTTTCTCTCTTAACTTTTATTCTTGTTCCTTGTTTCATTACAGGATATGTGAGGCCGCAAAGACCAATGGACTCTTGGAGCAGGAGTTGGCACACGCCGTGAACGCAGCATCGCACGCCATCAACAAAACACATCCCAAGTTCCCCGAGGTAAAAAATCTAGCCTTACTGAAAATGTTTTTACAGGATTAATTGAAAACATTTAATTTAAACTTTGAAATATACATTGAAATGAATGTTAGACTTTTGGGATTTATACTTTATATACACTTTGTGATTTAATCTTACAGTTTTGTTCAATGTATTGTCAAATATAAAATTTTTGCAACAGGTTGCTCTGATTCAACTTATTTTTTTAAGTGGTTAAGGTTGGAGTTTTGGATATTTGTTAAATTTGTTAATTTAAATTTTTTGCTCTACGTGTTTTTGAATGAATATCAAACATTGTAACAATTTTAATCAAGGTATCATATAACTATCATGTCGAGATTTTGCAACAATTTGCAAATATTCTGGCATATGTTGTTTAGGTTGGGGTATATTTCTATAAAGTTCAAGTCAATAAAATGGAGTGGATAGTTTTTTTTTTTTGTTTTTTGTTTTTTCAGTCAACAAGACTTTCCTTTCTGCAAATTTGGTTGTAAACCTAAGACATCCTTTAGCGTTGAACGCACAATTCTCTTCCTTCGACCGAACTGCTTATCAACTTGACAAATGGACGTTATGTACGTTACAGAGCCTGTCCAGGAACACAGCAATAGAGGTGGCCAGCACTGTCAAGGCTTTGTACAACGAGACCGAAACCCTTCTTGTGGGGCGGGTCTCTCTGGTATGTCCACAAGGCTTACATTGATTGCTATCTAATATGTAAAAAAATAATAATAATTATGAACTGAAAGAGCACTGTATTTTATGCAGAGAGGATCCAATTTACAAAAAGTTAATGACAAAATGGACAGTGATAATGCTATACACGACAAAATTAAAACAAACATTGATTTTTAATTTTTTTTCCTATTAAAGTGTTTAGAATATTTTGTCTTTGCCATAATTATATGTAGGTATATTTTTTTATGCATTACCTTAAAATAAAGGCACCATTTTCCTTCAAACTACAACATCCGTCTTTTTTATATAAAATCTGACTTAAACTCTGGTGAATGTTAATCATTTTGGTCTCACCTTTTTTCCTTCATTAATATACAGAATTGTTCAAAAATCTTGATTTGATTTTAATGAACTTGTTGACATATTGAAATATTCACTGGGAGGGATACACCAAAAATATTTAACCAATTTCAACATAGTGGGGTAGTACAAAGACCAAGGAATAACCCATTAAAAATTGGTGAAATTCAGAATAAAGATGCAGATACACGCATTCATTTTTACTGTTCAAACAACATTAATTGTTCAACTGTGTCCACCCTCCAGAATCTCCACAAATGAGGTTTCCACTATTGTTAACAATTTTAAATGGCAGTTGTCAGTTATCTACTGTAATAAAAAGATAGAGTCATAATTATACGTCTACTTCTGGCAGCAATTGGACCCACCAGAGGAGGAACAACTTTCCAGTGCCTTGCAGAGTGTGGAGTTGGAACTGGGAAAAGTAGGCGACATATCGTGGCTCTACCACATTCTGCAGCCCAATGATGAGGAGGTGAGCATCACGCACAAATCTCGTATGAACATGTAGTACAGCATAAAGACAGTCTATGAAGCCGCTGTGCACGGTGTTTGCTGTCGGGGATGTCGCAGATGGCTCCATGTTGTGGGAGAGCGGAGTAGCTCAATGAAAGGCTATAGGTTGATTGTGCTTGTGTACCAGGACCACTCTCTGGGTTATGGCAAGAGGAACAGTCGCAGCGGCGTCTTTCGCATAGTGCCCAAGTTCAAGAAGGAGAAGGCGGCCAAAAAGACCAGCCCGCAGTCAGGTAAGGCGGCACTCACTTTATGCCACCCATCCACTTGACAGGAGCGGAATACAATCGCAATCGGGATTGATGCGGACCATTCCTGTGAGGACAGTTGTTTTACCTCCTAAGCTAGCCCTCTGTACGGACAAATTAATTGAAGAAGTGTTGCACCCACACATCTGCTTACAAATCTAATGGACTTGTTTTTCCACACCAAACTCATCCAACCACGCCTTTCCTCGCTGTACCAACGATTGAGTCTGGCCACAGTCGCATCAAGTGCATTTCGGAGGCGGGGCAAACCTGAGCAAACAGACAGTGATGTCAGAAAAGCCACTTGTGGGAGTTGTGGGCAGCAAGGCGAGCGCGTCTTCTTTGAAATAAATGCTTCCGGTGCTGTCAGCTGCTGGGGTTTTAATGACTCAATGGGTTTCTGGTCAGTTCAAACTGAGTTTAATGCTGAATGAAACAAACGTTTCTCCTGCGCGTCATTGTGGATGTTATGAGGATGGACTTCTGCCGATGAAGATTGACATTGCTCACAAAGAATACGTCACAACAAATGAACACATTTGAATGCACGGTTCATTTTGTCGAACAGCCGTCAAGGGCGGGCAATCTAGATCCATTTCTTCCCTCCAGAAACAAAGTGGGTTTGACTTGCCAAGCTAGTGATTCCCCCACAAAGTCATACGGTTTCTCTTCATTGGTTATAAAATTGTCAACATACGTCTTTCCTCAATTCCTGCTAGTATAGAAGCTACATCCAGTTAAACGGGCACAGATTTTGCACGGAGTGAATTTGGAGGTGAACTGAGTCCAGCTCATGATTATTTTAGTACTTTGATTTTGAACGCCCCAACTTGAATTTTTCGAGTTACATGATGCTTTTTTTTTTTTTTTTGCTTTGTGTTGCAAACCAAAATTTACATAAATTCCAGTGAAGCGGTGAATAAAAAAAGAGCCACAATTGCTGATGCACTTTCAGCTGTTGATTGAACGGGACAAACAAAGACAAATAATACAGTACTTGCATTATGAGCTTGGTCATGCTATGAATGTATATGGTTCTTGTGGTATTTTTCTTTAGTTGTGTGCTGAAAGGTTTTGTAAACACACACACACACACACACACACACACACACACACACACACACACACACACAGAAACATTTCGCTTAAGATTCCCAGCACTTACATACCTTTATTTAACAAAATCGGTTTAAATGCAGCTTAGCACCTTCAACTCACACACCAACATTAGCTAACCCTGTTACAAGCATATTATACACGCGAGTCTCTTCTGTGCTGCAATGCTCCGGTCGGTTCCATTCATGAAAAAACAAGTCTCTGGACTGTGGTAAAGAAACATTCAGGGGACCTTGTTTTTTTTCGTGTATCTCCAGTGATGCATTCACTGCAACATGTCTTTCTTTTTTGCATGTTCCCTGTTGCCCCAAACTGGTACTGTGCAGTGGAAAAGGTGCATGAGTGGAACATACAAACTCCAAACAGAAAGGATGAACCCCAAACCTCAGAACGTAACCAATACTACACCGTGCGGCACTTTACTTGCATTCCTGAGCAGGAAAATATGTGAAAGGCCTTCATGATGATAGATAGGCTCGTTTCAGTTTTACATCAGGTGATCCAATGATTCTGTGTAAAAGACAAAAGCAGTTCCATTGTGCCTTTAATGCTCCTTTTTTTTTTCCTTTTTTTTTAAACGAGATATGGGTCAAATCAATTTTGCTTTTCATGTCCGTCCAAACTCAAAGGTCTTGTTCAGGTGATACTTTGGTCCTTCAGTGAGCATCATGTTATCGGGAGAAGGGCTAAGTTGCAGAAGAAGAAGAAGATAAAGATTAAAGACGGATCAGATTAGCCTTGCTGCTTATATTGACGAATTAGCTCGGCTGTATTTCCACCTCTCTACTTGTTCCTCCTCTGTGTTGAGCCGGAAGGTTGCTTGCATGTTTGCCCTGAGGCCCCACTTGAAAGCCCCTCTTTCCTGCCAACAGCCGCCACTCTTGCTCTCCACCTCTCACCTTTAATGCTTGTTGCCTTCCTCTGTTCCTCGTATTTCTTTTGACTTCCTTCAATGATATACTACAGTGTGTGTGTTGTTCAAGTGTGTGAGAAGAAATACTGTATTTCCTCATCTAGTGGCCCATGGCGATTATCTATTCAGGCGCAGACAGGAGGAGGCATCAAAGCTCGATTAAAACAATGAGTCGCGGTTTGGCATTCGCCGATTAACAGTTTTTTTTAAAATAGGTTTTTTTTTCTATCCTGTATTATTCGCTGAAAATAAATCACAAATTTGCTGTTGGGCTCAGGCCCAGGCCATGCCAAATATAAAAATATTGCTGTTGCGCCATGTTGTGGTTTCTTGGTTCCAAACAAACTTTGTTGAAGTTTTAGGAGGAGCTCTGTTTAGTCAGCCAGAGCCCTCTTGTGGCATCTATTGGCAATTAAAAGGCCCTTTCGGATTGGTATCATTTACTTGCTGATTTTCACTATATGGGGGGAAAGAGCTTCATCCCAATCATCCATTAATAGCAGTGGCTCACTATAGAATGTGGGCAGAGGGTCCTTTGTTTTAAAAATGTATCCAAGTGATGCTTCGCAAGTTAGTGGCACTAGTTTGGGCTTTGGTGTAAGAACTGGATGAGTACTAACAAGAGTGTTGCTGTCATATTGACTGTTTTTCATCTGGTTATTATATTCATAAACGAGAAGTGATTTTCCTACAGTACATATATTTACTTGAATTTTGATTTTATTGCGCACCAGTGAAGGTTAGTGATAAAATACGCCATGTTCCGACTGACATACAAATTCAAGTTAAAGTCAATGAGGAGCGACCACCAGGCCATTTGAGTGGAATGAAGGAAACTGTAAATTTCATCAACTTAAATTCATCTGATAGATTGGTTACTTGCTAAAGTACATGCTGCTGATTTGGTTAGCAAAACAGGACAAATGGGCTCAGCTGTTACCTTTTTAATGGCTGTGCTAAGATAATGATGTCTACTGCCTGAGTTTCATGGTGCAGATCAAGGAAGGCATTAATTTGACGGAGGCGTTTATTTCTTCTTATAAATATCAAGAATACAGTGTCTATTAATAGGAACCACTAGTTGAGGAATCGTGCATTTCTGTGTGTGCGTGGGTGACGTTTTTACATCTGTGCATTTGTTTTGCATATCTGGGAGGCGCTCTGAGCCTCTCTTTGCTCTCCTTTGTGCTTGTGTGCGTGTGCGTGTGCGTGTGCGTGTGTGTGTGTGTGTGTGTGTGTGTGTGTGTGTGTGTGTGTGTGTGTGTGTGCGTGTAGTGGAGAGATGGGGCACAGACGAGGTGGGCGTCTGGCTGGAGCAGCTGAGTCTGGGAGAGTACCGGGACACCTTCATCCGACACGACATCCGAGGCTCGGAGTTGTTGCACCTGGAGAGGAGGGACCTGAAGGTACACACACTCGCACATAAACACTCAGCTCGCTCTGCCCCCTGACCAGCACTCTTCTATCCTCCTGGTGTGTTTCTTTAATAACTCCCTGTCCGCTGCATTGCATTGCTCTGCCTGGCTTTTCTCTGTTTGACTGTCTTGCTTGATAGAAGAGCCAATTCTCAAGTACTGTGAGAGAGTTTACAGCAAAAGAGCAGGACTGGATTAAGAGCAAGTACAGGGTGTTTCTGCATAGTCTCAATTTGTGACTTTTTTTATTCGCTGACACTCACCTATTTGCTGTTTTTGAACTCGGGCCAAAGCAACAGAGGTAGTCCTTTGCCACGATCTCATAGCATATAGGTAATTGTAAACCTTTTTTAGGGATGTGTCAATTACCTACAGATTTCTTCTGTTCATGGCAGGTCTCTGTCCTCCATGAATAGCAAGGGTGTTTGCTTCTCTGCAGTGGAATCATGTCGGTTTGTCCATCGTAAGACAGTGAAAGATCTATAAGGTCAAATTCAGAATTCAACCAACATTTTCAGGAAAAGTGTTTTAGATGTTGTTGTTGTTGTTTTTTTTTTTTTTTCCCCAAACACTGCAACATCGGGAAGTACCAATAGTAAAGAAGCTGCTTTTCTCTAAGATTGTTTGGAATTGTGATCAATGCCTATGCCTAACCTAAAGCCACAAGAGAGGTTCGAGATGGCCAAAAATTTTCAACTGAACATTGATTTATTTAATGAATGAATTTTTAATTAAGCAGAAAGATCCGCTGTACATACAGGAAAGCCTTGTTTTTTGTTGTTGTTTTTTTTGGGGGGGCGGGGTTGTTTTTTTGCATCGAGGATTCTGGGTGAGCTGAGACTCATCCCAGCTGACTTCGGGTGGCAGGAGTGTACACCCCGGACTGACAATTGACTGTGACACTGGACTCTTTCTGTGAACTCAAAAGTTATATCTTTTAGGTTTTGTGAATTTGCCTTCAATGCTTAACCTACAGAGTTAACCGTGTTCCCTCTGTACTGGCATTGAAGAAACTTCATATCTAATATTACATTAGCTCATATTTCATCTGAGGCGGTATACTTGCAATCATTTTTTTTTTTTTTAGTTATTGACATAGACCTATTTTACAGAACTATAACTGTATCAAAAAGGTCGGAACAATAATTGCAACACAAACATTGCAGTTCTGCACTAGACCACCTGCCTGCCTTACACAACTACTGTATGTCTGGCATTTTGTGTACACAGATTTCCATATGTCCTGCAGTCTTATTCCAATTTCACAAATTTGGTCCACATTTTTTATTTATTATGATGTCAGCGAGCATCCAGTCACTCACTCTTGGTGCTTTTCGTATCTGGCACATATCGGACATTCATTTTTATTCATTCTATACACAGTATTACCTTGACCTACAAACGCCCAAGCTAATGATTTTCCTTTGAATTGCAAGCAAGCGTAAGATGCGACCACTCTAGTGAAGTGTGTGTGTGTGGGGGGGCTGCAGTCCCCGATACTCTTTCAGCCAACTAACAAGCGAAAGAGTCAAACACACACATACAAAGTGAAAACACTTGCAAGAAGCGTGGAGCAGTGCCTTACGCTTTCCTCGTTTGTCATTAAAGATTTTTCATTTTACGTTTTTGTGTATCTGTGTGTGTGTGGGGGGGGGGGGTCATATTTTAATATCCATGGTTAACTTGATTGTGTACTTATATGTCCCTTGGGCTCTATTTTGATGCCCAATGGAAATGTGGCGCAAGGACGGTCTAACCGTGCACATGAGTAAAGTTTTCTTTCTCTTGATATTTTTGTACCTGATCACAATTAGAAACGGCCGTTTGCACCATTGTGGGTGTGAATATAGCCGACTCACTTCCCAGCCAGTGGAAGTGGCACCATTCATTCCTTTTAAAATCTGCACACAAAAGGCTCACAGTCTTTGAGATTGTGGAAGCAGAAAGAGACTCCCTTGCAAGACACGTTCATAAGGTGCTGCAAGCAGACCTCCATACTTATTTGGTGTAAAAAGTTGGCCAGGGAGATCACAGATCAACATTAAGTGGTGGGCATTTGGAGACCGCCTTCCACCCTGATCGTTCCTGTCCATGTGCAATCCCCTACCCCTCACACACAAACACACACACACACACACACACACACACACACACACACACACACACACACACACACCATAGAATTGCCGCAGCCAAGCAGGGAGTGTAGTTTGGTCTACATTTTACCACCAGATGGACAATGCACGGCAGTTCATGACATGTTTGTAGCAGAAAATACGCAGGCGTACAGGCTTCTGTCAACTTCAAACTGAAAGTGAAACAAGTAATACCATATGTGGATAGCAAAACCTTACTTAGCTTTTATTTTGAGGGTGGCCCTCAGAAGCACTCGTAGCGGCTGACTTGACTTCGAATTGAAGCTTGCCTGACGGCATTCAAGTTGACTTGACTGAGCTGTAAGATTCCTGGTGCGCTAAAGTGCGATGACAGACTTGAACTGGAGCGCAATATTCAATTTCCAGTGCTCATGCGCACCAGCGCACCACTTACCATATGTGGATAGCAAAACCTTACTTAGCTTTTATTTTGAGGGTGGCCCTCAGAAGCACTCGTAGCGGCTGACTTGACTTCGAATTGAAGCTTGCCTGACGGCATTCAAGTTGACTTGACTGAGCTGTAAGATTCCTGGTGCGCTAAAGTGCGATGACAGACTTGAACTGGAGCGCAATATTCAATTTCCAGTGCTCATGCGCACCAGCGCACCACTTGCGTGTACCCCTCTGTGTTCTTAAAGCTCTTGCTCAAAATTCAAATTGGCTTTATTTGAGGCCTGTGTGTCAACTCAAGCACTTAAAAACTGTGTTGTGTGTTATGTGCCGCTCCTTTAAAGGCCTAGCGTGAGGGAAGAAGTAGCGCACAATATAATGGAAGTGCAACTATGTGTGTGCATGGAATTTGTTGGCTCCACCGAGAAAATCACAACCAATGGGGGTCCGCTCATCCCTGTCCATGTCAATAGTCTAAAATAATTTTTGGACATTTTATAGTGGAATGTGATTTTTTTTTTTCACAACTAATTGCGCTGTAGTTTTAATTGTTCTTCTTTTTTGTTCTTGCAGGATCTGGGGATATCGAAAGTGGGTCATATGAAGAGAATCCTCCAGGGAACTAAGGACCTGGCCAAGACCTCCATGGTAGATCTTTAACCTGGAAGCAGACGCTTCCGAAGAGGGGAAACGCACAAGCATATGTTCCCCCCACGTCACTGGAGAAGCTGGCAATCGGATCCGTGAAGCCTGTTTCCAAAGTCAAGGAAGAGGAGGGAAGATTGTGAAGAATCTTCACAAAAAGCCATTTCCTTGACAATTAACCAATCATATTTCACACACATACACACACACACATACAGGTATGCAACTAAACACAGTGCAGATTTTGTTGTTCAACTTGTGATAACAAATAAGTAGCAAAAGCAGGAAAGCAGGACTTCCATGAGTGGGGATGTCGTTCTGGTTAATATTGTTGTTTAAAACAAAACAGTTTGTAGAACTTCAACAACGGCATGTTCCATGCTCGATCGTTTAAGGTTTAATTGCATGATTTAGTGTTTTTCAAGTTTTTCGTAACACTTGAACAAGTTAACTTTCCGAGTATTATCAGTGCCATTTGTGACTACTGAGTGTGTCCTTTTTCGTGCACATGAGGGAAGAGTTTTAATTTATTTTGTTTGCATGACGTTGACGTGTCAAAGGTCTGCATCGAGTGCCATATCTTTTGAGTATTTTTAGCTTAAAATGTGCTTTATAGGAGGATGTCGTTAAGAGTTTTTCAAGCTATTAGGGACATGGTTTACTGTGGAGGAAAAAAATGGTAAACCAAAGTGAATGTTACACGAAAAACAGTCAACTCACAATTTTTTTTTTTTTTTTTTTTTTTTTACTGCCGCTCACCAGTCGGTTTCATTTTTCATTAACGATGGGAGAATAATTTATGTTACCGTATTTCCTCAAATAGACGCCGTGCCCCAATTGACTGCCAAGTCTGCTTGAACTGTAGAGCTGGCTTGAGCGTTCAAAATCTGCTTTCTCAACATTCACCTGAAAAAAAAGGTAAATTCTGAAAAACAAAAACCCACTGAATTCTACAGAGATGGCTCTATTTTCATGATTTTCTTGAATGGTGTGAATCGTGTGTGGACTTCATACCTCTGTACCGACGCGGATTAGTCCCAGTGTTGATAATTTTGCAGTTGAGCGCAGGCCAGATCTGAGAGATGGAGGTCTGCACCGCTGTGGGAGTGGTTTAAGCCAACTTCTATCATCCAATCAAAGCAGCTCATCTCATTCCCGTTAAATGCGCGCTGTGACATGTGTCCTTCCATTATGTTATTTCCCAATGCTGAAATGTCCAGCTTGGCGGAGACCCATTTGCCAAATTGTCAAACACTCACAGTGAGCCTTGCGCTTACACGAAAATCAGCATCCACCGGCATTTGCGCCCCGCAGCAGATGCGCTGTCCACGAAAATAGAGCTCAAATTGTCACTTTTAATTTGATCTAAAAGGGAAATAAAAACAAATGGCCAGATCAGACATGGTCTGTTTCCATTATCCATCGATCCATTTTCTAATCCGCTTATCCTCACTAGGCTCGCGGGTGTGCTGGGGCAGATTCGAGCCAATGTCAACTGTTTCAATTATTTGTTTGTAAAAATATAATTTTTTTTTAATGTAAGAGGGAAGCTTACAGTTTTTTTTGGGGGGGAGGTTTGTTTTGTTTTTTTTACGTGTCGTATTTAACAAAGAAGGGCATTTGTCAGTCTGGCATACAGCTCACTGACAGTCTGATGATGCCCACCTCTGATATTTAATGTTTCTAAAATCATCCCAAGATGCGTGGCACTCTCTCCAATTAAGTAAATGAATGCCCCCGGTCTCTACATGAGGAAATGCATTTTTTGTTGTTTTTTTGTTTATCTCTTGCCTTAATGCAGGTGCAAATTCTGCTACAATAGATTAACAGCACACCTCAACTTTTGGCAAATTCGCACATTTTTAAAACACAAATGCAAATCCTTTTTTTTTTTTCTGCCTTATGGGCATGCATGTTGCTTTTTTTTTTTCTTTCCAAACATTATTTCTTTCCAACCGGTGGCATTACAGGGTCTGTTATATCTTTCTATAGGTAAGATTGTAAATACTGTAAATCTTATATCTCGACATATGCACTGTCTCTGCAGTACAGTATAGCGGTGTATGCAAGCCATGTTTGTTAAATTGTGTCGTCCAGTAAGTGGCTGACATGGCATGTGTGTGTCAACACATTGGATTTTGTGTATATGACACCGCGACACTTGTCGTCTCGTGCATGATCGTGACAATGCTGTCGTGATGGAATGATGGTGCAATATTTTGACCCGCTTTGAGTGGTGCACAGACCGCTCCCCCTCACCGCCACACACACATATTTCTTCCAGTGGTGCTTCCATGATGATTTGTTAAAATAGGATTGCTTTAGTGGATAAGAGCCAGCTGGCTCAACGATTTAGCTATTTGCGTCGTTAATATGTCACAAGAGTTGCCAAACGTGTTATGCTTTATTTTGTCCTTTTGTTTCGGATTTTCACTCTCAGAAATCCCCAAAAATGGGATCAAATTGATTTGAGTTGTCTATTTGTTCTCCCTCGAAACATTTGCCGTTTAGCATTCGAAGTTGATTAACGTCGATCTAGTGGGTATTTTTTTTTTCCTTTTTGTTTTTTGGGCCTTCTTGACTGATTTCACCTTTTATCAAACATAATGAAGTCCTCGTTTTCAGACCCACCTGCATGTAGGTGAAGTTCCGTGATACAGAAAAACCATACAAAAGGTCGCAGTTGTATTCCAATCGCGTTCAATTGATTCTGTGATTGTAACCTGATTGCTCAACACGCACCATACATGATGTCTCTTTTTACAATTTTGATGGTTTTATGACATATCTTCCTGTTATGAAACAACTTTGATGCTACATATCTGGAATTGGTGGATGCCCGATGGAATACATCACGGTGGTCTCCGAACATTTGTTTGCAGTTTTGAATCATGTGCAAATTGCATTTATCAGTGCAGTGTTGAACATTGACTGTGAAAAAAATTTCATTCTGCAGTTATTAGCCAAAGTTAAAAATGTAACCATTAAAACACATTAACTTGCATTGCTGTGGTTTAGTTACATTTCATTCTCAAGATATGCATCCAAAGTGTCTGCTGGGTTTGGGTCGCAAGTTTCAAGGCAAGCAAATGCACCCCTGCCCCCCCTATGTGGAAGCTGCCATCTTTCTTTAATGTTTGTAAATAATGCTCCAAACTGCCTGGTTTTGTCCAAACCAACCTTGCAAAAGGACCTGTCATAGCCTAAAAAAATTGTGATGGGAGTTTTATTTGTTTACATTGTGTTTACAGTTTTAATTTTTAAGAACTATCAATCATCTAAAAATATATATTTATTGCCTAATGTATATTGCGTGCATTGTGTTCTCACATTTTGAATATAATGTCGTCTGTCACCTGTATTGCTATATTGAATGACTTTAGTAAAAAGTAGTTTATTGATAAGAATAATAATAATAATAACAAAAATAATAATAATAATGAATACTTTTTAATGACTACTAAGTGACTGTTTTCTGTGCCTTTTTATGGTTAGAAAATGCATGATTAGTTATGTTTATTATATACGGATTTGAAGTCACTGAGATGTGTATTTTTGTACTCTGGATATAAATACATGGTTCAGCTTTTTGTTGTACAATTTGCAAGGGTGCCTTACAAGAGGCCACCTATACAGTACATATCTCTCTTCAATTAAAAAAAGAAGAAATCAATACATTTGTCGGAGTTCTTTTCTTCTCAGGCACTTTCTGTTCAATTCATGCATACGCAGAAAGTTTAACTAATTAAAAAGACGAATGATGTACAGCATATTTGTTTGCATTTGGAAAGAAATTCAGCATCGGTTTAGGCATTAACGGTGGTCTCGTGAAAGCGTGCTCACCACCAAGGGCCAGAAACTGCATCAGGAAGTCTTAATGAAGTCCACAAATGGGACAAATTGAATGAATTAATAAGCGTGATATCTTTTGGTTTTTGTTTTACCCTTTTATTTCTTAAATATGCTCTTAACTAAACCATTATTTTTAATTCACTCTAAAGTTGGCTCATTCAAAACTGCAGACAAGACATTCCCTGTCCATGTAGTGTGCATGATTGCCAGAGTCGAATGAAAATAAAAAAGTAGTAGTATGGCATGAGAAAAAGTTGTATTGTTGCCAGGAGAAAAGTATTAATATTAGGAGAAAAATATAAAATTACGACGAGAAAATGTGATGGTACAAGAAAAAAAGTCATGATGTCAAGAAAAAAATGTGCAAGAATGGAGTGGATTAATGAAATATGTCGTAATGTTACACAAATACAATTGTAGAAAAAAGCTAAAATTACAGGCAAAAAAATTTACTTTATCAAAAATATTATATTGCAAAGAAAAAGTAGTACTTTTACAGGAATAAACATCTATTATTAAGAGAAAACAAACATAAGGAGAATGGTGTCATGTGAAGCCAATATTTATTTATTTCGTTTTTTTTACAATTTTAACAATATGAGGAGAAAAACATTTCAACATCCCGAGAAAAATTAAAATAACGTTGGGGGGCGGCGAAAAGGGGTGACATTTTAAAATGACCCTATCTATCCCAACCTTTTAAATAAGGGCGCTTCTGTCCCTGAACGTACAGCCCATCGTGACACAATGTCAAGGCCTAAGCAGTGTGTGCTGCCAAGGTTCACGCAACCATCCATCCAGCCATCCATTTTCTGAACCGCTTCATCCTCACAAGGGTCGCGGGGGGTGCTGGAGCCTATCCCAGCCGTCTTCGGGCAGTAGGCGGGGGACACCCTGAACCGGTTGCCAGCCAATCGCAGGGCACACACAGACGAACAACACACCTAGGGGCAATTTAGAGTGTTCCATTAACCTACCATGATTGTTTTTGGAATATGGCAAGAAACCGGAGTACCCGGGGTAAACCCACGCAGGCCCGGGGAGAACATGCAAACTCCACACAGGGAGGCTGGAGCTGGGATCGAACCCACGACCTCTGCACTGTGAGCTCGACGCGCTAACCAATTGTCACCGTTCACTCAACCATTAATATTAAATATGTCGCCACTGAAGAGGTAGACCAGAAGTCATCTGCACTCAATAACCTGTGGGATTCAGCTGTAAGTTTAATGTGAAAGACTGGAAAGTGATCCCAGGACTTTTCAGAGAACGCCGCTGACTACCCGATTTTATCTGAGGAATTTATACTTAAAACTACGCGCAATTATGGTACAAAATGGAATAAACTTTACATTGCACACACACACACACACACATACACACACACACACACACATATATATATATATATATATATATATATAGGTGCTCGTCAAAAATATGTATTGGTGCTCGTCAAAAAATATATATATATAGAATGTGAAATACTGTACTGTGCAGTTTCGCCGCTCCGTTTATCGGCCATCGATTGGCAATGTCTCAGACAACTCTCGTTTTCAGCCAATACCGCGCAGGGAATGGGGAGTTGGGTTACGTTTACAGAAATCTGTAAAAGTGACTTTCAAAGACTTCTCGCGCATGATGTTATAAACGTCGATGTCACTTTTCAAATATTTTTTTGCGGTTTGAGTTCAGCTATTTTTGTGGTGACGATATTATTTCATTGGTTTTGTAAAGGTGAACTACGGAGGGGATTGAACCCACTGTGTCGGTCGTTTTCGATTTCTTAGGGGAAGTAATTAAAAATACCGAACTCGTTTCCTGTTCGCGAATGGCACAGCGTGATTTGCGTCTGCGCTGCTGGGAGTCAACATCAACGAGCATCAAAGGTAAACTACATGTTCACATGACCATGGCGATGTTTTTTCGTAGATGTCAATATCGTCTATGTCTTTGGAGTTCGTCGGCGTTTACGTTAGTCTTCTTACAAGTTGCTCGTTGCAGCGTTTGGGTGACATCATGTCGTTCGCTAACTGCGGCCTATTATTATCCCTGCAACTCACTTGATTGACAGCCTGTCAACTAGCAAGATAGGACGCTTATTATTGTTTCTATTTGAATTTGGTTCTTTTCTATATCTGACTAAAGATAACCATTTTGCAACGCCCGTGTTCTTGTTTATTGTCCAATCGATATTGAAACAACGGCATCCACAGTCAGTGTGAGGCCACAGGGTGTAATATTCGCATTTTCTCCTTTTAATCTTACGAAACGAGAGAGTTCAGTTCAGTCCAATTTATGCAGAGAGGGACAATTAAGAATATGCTCTTTTCCAGTGATATCCTGGCCACAAACCTTTAAGACAATATGAATGCAGGGTATTGCAGTCAGTTTAGCAAACGAAGCCAACTCAAAAATCAGGCCAAATTATTAAAATCGTCTTACTCCCAATGTGTGTTTTCCTGTGTGTCTGGTGAAGCCCATTAATCGTGGGGGACCAAGCCACAAAATAAAAACATCTACGGCATAGCGGCCATATCATAGCATATTTTATTAGAATTTAAATGATCAGGATTTTTGGGTCCGAGCAGCAAAAAACAGACAAAAAAAAATGGATAATAATCACCAGTCCGATAAGAGCAATATTGTATATAATTGTGTGCTGTTTACAGCGTAACAACAAAAGAGTATTGTCAATCATTTTAGTTTTTTTTCATTGCCAAGCTCCGAGGAAGGAAAGGGCAAAATGACAAGGAGTATGATTTGAATATGAAATGTTTATTTGTTAACTAATGTATGACCTTTTTAGTAACTGTGGAGCTGCTTTCAAAACATGCAATACATAAAATTACTGTTGGAACCTTTTCAAAATCATTTTACTGAAAGGGATCATCCAGCTGGGCTGGGATCGGCTCCAGCAGTACCCCACCCCCCCCACAAAACAAC
>NW_017805145.1:558311-563366 GCF_001891065.2 Hippocampus comes | reverse complement strand
CTTCAGCTGCTTTTACTTTTTTTGTTTTTTTTCTTCTTCCCCCCGCAGCCCCCCCCCCCCCACACACACACACACACACTTGAGTACTACATAGTATTTGGAAACAAACTCTGAACTCACTTAACAAGGCTCCAATATTTTAGGATGTCATAGTATTATGAGGAGAAAAATCGTAATTATACAATACAAGTATAGAAGGCTATGAGGAAAAAGTAGTAATATTTCAGGAAGAAATATGTGACATTAGAATTGATTCATGTCACAGACTCATTATGTTTCCATCTGAAGGACACTTTATGTTTACAGGTGAGAGGTCCTCCTTTGGTCGCCATGGATCCTTGTGTGCATGTTCGAGGAGCCCCAATGAAGTCCAGGGCCTCGTTCAGAAAAGAGGTGAGCGACCAGAATTGATGCTGCACTTTTTTTTGTGAGTATCAGTTTATGAAAACTGGCAGGCTTTAGACACTTCGCTTGCCATGTTTTACACATTTCTTCTGTCTCTGGGCGCTGGTGCATAATTTTCTTTGCAATCCGAAAGATCTTTTTCTCTCTTTCTCTCTTTATTATAACACGCAATGATGCAGCAAGAGTGTATTATTTTAAACGCGAACGAGAAGCATGTTTTGCGATCAAACAGACAATCAAGACGAATGGTAGCTGCCCGAGATAGTGGAAAAAATGCAAAGCAGAAGTGTCGTTACGTGCAAGTAACCTATTCCCATACAGTTACAGTACTAGTTGCCTGTTATAAAAAGTGTTTCGTAACGTAATCCAAGTACCATCATATTAATCTCGTGCCACTTGAATTACTTTGATTTACTTTTGGATTACTCCATGCCAAATGTTGAAAAAATTCTCCCCCCGCTCCAAAATAATCAAAATGATGTATATTTGTACTAATTTGTCTCGTCTTTTCTGTCCAATTGTTGTTTAATATGCATGCATTTTAAATGCAAGAGGAAACCTGAGCACCCGCACTTCCCATCCAAAGCATCATAACTGTGAGGCAGATGTCATTTTACTATAAACATTGTTTACGTAACTGAAATTGTACATAAAAAGGAGCATTCATGACTTGGGGTCCCACTGTTGTTTGAATTGCATATTAACAGGTTCTCTGAATGTTAAATACATACTAGGTGTATTAAATTCATCACATAATCTTATATTCACTGTCATTACAATCCTTTACTGATGCAATCACGTGACAATGTTTAAAATGTACATAACAACAATACAGTGATTTGCTAAGTAATTTCAACCTATATTCAATTGAACACACCACAAAGTAGTAGTCCGATACCCATTCTATTACCTGGCTGTGCAGTATCAGCCGATACCCTACCAATATCACACCATTTGAAATATATATATATATATATGAGCAGGGTTTCTTGTAATTCTAATGCACTGCATACACATTGGGATATAAAATGATTGCTGTCATGGCTTGGTCAGGCACTGGATAAAAACTTGTGAAAACTAGCTGCATTAAGAGTATCAAATACTGTAAACACTGTCAGTACACTATATCTGGACTTAAAAGCTACTACTTACTGTACATTTTGTTCTTCAGTTTAATTCTATGCCATGACCTTTGACTTATGTGTGCAGACTGTACATGACAGTGGAGCAAAGTTTGTCAAGAGCCTCTTGCGGAGCAGAAAAGATCTTTGCAGTATCAACCTGGACCTCTCATCCAAAGACAGCACAAGAGTGACAGAGGTTTGTCCCCATCAAGAATGCCAACATAATACCTGCTGCACATACTAGGGTTGAGCGATATGGCTCCTGATAAAATGTTATATCTCAATAACATATAACAACAACATATAACATTAATAAAGTCAACAATAAATCAAAAATAATTACATTCACATTATCCTGCAACTGTGCTTTAATGATAAATAACAATTTGATGCGACAATTTGATAAGCGGTTCTGAATGTGGATGGATGGGTTAAAGGCTTGGGGGGGTTAACCACTGACCTCCGGACATGATAGTTGTGAACGCAATGATGCATATACATGGCGATGTTATGTGTAAACGCCCAGGAATATGAACTATGCCCGGATCATGTTTTGATGGTCGGCATACAATATGTTGCATTGTATGACCTTTTATTTACGAAATCTACAAAAAGATGGTGGCAGTCAACGAAGATGCACCTTGCGACCAAAATAGGACGCAGCCCACGCCTCCTCAACCCGTTTAAACGAACGGACCGGAAAAGCGTGGGCTGCTCGTTCATTTTTACAGCAAGCTGTGCTATTTTATCCACTGGTAATTTTAACATTATAAATATGGTCACGTACTGTTCTAAAACACAATGTGTGTACCATCCGTGTATGCTTGACATTGAAGACAGAAGTGGATTTCTTGCGTGTGTGCTGCCTCGGCAGCAGTGGCTGTGTGTGTCCCTCCTCCCTCTAACCCTCCTTAAGATGATTGTTATCCGCTGGTTTTAACTGTCGATCAACGCCAAACTTGGAGGGAGGAATGTGGTTGGTTGAACTGAGATTTACATGCAATACGAGCGGCAAGGTCTGATATTATCTTCATTTCGATCTTAATATCTTGAAGGTTCAGATCTCAATTTTGATCTGATAAATATATTTCCAGTCCTTAAACATATTTAGATATAGTAGCTAAGTACTGTATACACGCAGACACACACAAACGCGCATGCACACACAAAACATATGGAGAACACTAAGGTGCCCCAAAATCAGACATAATGTAAACCATTTTATATGCTTTTTCAGATTCATTTTGTTTGTCTGCCTGGTCAAAGTGAAGGCGACGATGCTGTGGATCAGGTACTTTTATACTTATTATTGATAATTACTGCCTTCACACTGCCTGTCGAAGCCATCTTTTTTCCAGAAGTGGGCCTAATTTATAAGTCACACCAGACACCGGCGTGTCTGTCATCAACCATAATTTTCTGACTATAAATCGCACCTGTCCCAAAAATTATGAAGAAAAAAAAACACAAGTCGCTCCGGAATATGAGTCACATTTTTTTGTGATTTTACAAAATCCAAGACCAAGAACAATAGAGCTCGGACTCACAGTAGTTTAGCATGCGGCAGCTTCCACAACAAGGATTTACTATTTATATTTACCAAGGCTGTGCAGGAATCGTGGTGACTCAAATTCGGATGCAAATTGGCCGGAAAGAGCGAACGCCCCTTTAGAATTTGTGGAATCAAGTCAGAACGGGTCATAGCATCGTTGTATTTTCACAGAGGCATGTATGGATGGCACTGACGTCTCATAGTGACGTAACATGGGTAGTGAACATGCGTGAAACAATTGTCCGGAAGTCTTTGCGTGTGTTTTGGGATATTTGTTTGTCTAGTAAGCATTAAATTAAATTAAATTAAATTAAATTAACCAATCAGTCAATAAGGCCCAGCTGGGTAGTATCTCAACACCTTTGTCTTCGTTCACTCTTGGCCTCTCACACCATCATCGCGGCATACAAAGGAACTTTGGCCACTTGAACACCGGATAGGAGACGACAGGTTAGCTTTGCTGGCACGTCACATTACAGATGGATTTACTGGAACAAAGTAACAAAAACACCCTGGATTTTACCATTGGCCAAGGTACAAACAAGGATGATGGAAGTAGAAGTAAGCCTTTTTAAACTAAAAAGGAAAACCTTTCTTTAGGTTAATGCTGCTGTGTCAACACACCTGTAGATACATAGTCTTCAAATAAGTAAATGAATGAGGCTTTCGAAAAGCTCTTTAGACGCTGTATGGTCTTGATCAGAGGTGTCAAACCAAGCAGGATATTACAATTGGCCGCACTACGATGCAAGATTCTCATTCATGTAAGCCATTTAAACCAGGAAAGGAAAAACTTTTCTCCAATTAGAAGCGGAATTTTGAAACCAAACATGAAGTCGTTTGCTCCCGTCAACACGCTTAGGGAACAGGGATTTTGGGTTTGAGTCCGAGCTCTAACTTTAATACGCACAAGTCGCACCTGTGTAAGTAGTAGAACCACCCAAACTATGGAAAAAAGTGCAACTTAAGAGTACCTAATATGGTAATTATTTCATTGTGGAATCCTGTATACGTGTTTAAGTACACACAGTTTTAGTAATATTCTGCCTTTAGTGAGTTCTGTGTAAAATGCCAAGTCGAGTAAATACTGGTGTGACTGTCATGCAGCAATTGCTCATGATGAAAGGGGGCTGCTGGTTGAGACTTTGCGTGATGCCTAAGGATAGTTTGCACATAACTGTCAGTGGATTCATTGTGCAACTATGTATTCCGTCCTTGTTTAAGGCCCTGTCGTCCCTTCCGGCTGGGCTGTGCGAGATGCTCAGAACCTTCCACATTTATGGCCTGAGGAATAATGAAGTTCAGTTGCTCAAAGACTCCCCCAGACTGACTGAGCACAAGGACACTGGGCCTCAAGTAAGTAAAAAAAAAAAACTCTTGTAACCGAACTCCACTGCTGACTACTGCATGCTAAATAGCACAGTCAAGTACAATCCACTTTTAAAACTTTTGAAGAACCTCTTTTTTTTTTTTTTTTTTTCTTTTTTCCCCGAACACTCAACATGCAGTGCTGGATAAAGGCTGTGTGTGTGCTGCGCCACAACCTTGGTGCCAGTGGGCAACCTCCGGCTGGAGTCACATCGTTGACAAGCCTTCTTGGATGCTATGTAGCCGGCGTCCGCTACGCTCTGGAGATGCAAAGCCTCCACAGGGGTGAGGCGAGGCAGTCGGAGGAAGATGACACCAACCAATCCATCTCGTCCATCGAAGACGACTTTGTCACTGCACTGGAGAATCTCGAGGAGGACGAAATGGGAGAGAACCCCTGTAAGGTTTAGAGTTTAAAGGAATTTAGAAACTTATATATAGAAATGTAGGTGATCCCAACAGCTGACTGCAGAATTTCCTCATCTAGTGGTCCAGAGTGTTTATTATAAATAATGAGTCTATGTGCGCATATATATATGTGTGTGTGTGTGTGTGTGTGTGTGTGTGTGTGTGTGTGTGTGTGTGTGTGTATATATATATATATAT
>NW_017805145.1:528742-558018 GCF_001891065.2 Hippocampus comes | reverse complement strand
GAGAGAGAGAGAGAGAGAAGGGTGATGGGATGGAGAGAGAGAGAGAGAGAGAGAGAGAGAGAGAGAGATGTAAATATAGATTGATATAGATGTATACAAGTTCCCCCCAAAATAATACAGAAATTATGGTGGTCATGGATTTTCTTTGGAGCCTATCCACTTATCAGGTTCATGGTTTATCATGCTTTGCTGCCATCTTGTGGCATGTAGTTGACAAGGAACTATGGTGAAGTGAGTTGAGCAGTTCCGTAGTGCCATGGTTTGCTGCCATATAATATAATCAGTAGAATCTGTATAAACCTTTCCGGTGAATGGGGACGTGTCAATTATTGTGGATTTTCACTCTTTGTGGTAGGGCTCGATCCCTGTCCCCCACGAATGGTGGGTGGGTTTACTGTACTCTCGTATGTCCCGCCCGGCATACAATAGACACGACATTAACTTCACCTTTACAGATATTACATCTGCTCTATTGGCAGTGTGTTGTGGTCAATATGGCACTTTCCACTATTTGAGGAAATAAAACAATTACTCATCTCATTTACTTACATTGAAACACTGGTAAAATAGTGGAGAGGCTTTTAACATTGGATAATTTCATCTAACCTTTTTTTTTGTGTGTGTGTGTGCGTGTGCGTGTGTGTCTTCTTTCTCTTATGACTGCTATGGACACCTGAAGCTTATCGGCCTTTCAAAAGACATGATGTGGCGTCACAAACAGTGCCTACCCACAGGAGAGGAAAGGAACTATCAGGTTCCCACATTATAATAAGTTCATCTTCAAAGAAATATGCAGCCAAACACGAGCCGGTCCCGGAGAATTCTGTCACAGTGCAGAGGTGTTCAGGCATGGAAACCCAGTGGACTTACTGCAGTCCAGGAGCTCGTCTGTCTTCACCAACAGTTCAAATCAGCGAATCCGAAGAATCTGACTGCTCAAGCCCAAGCCCAATCATTTTCCTGGATGAGGTGGGCTACCAGAAGAGCATGCGGGCCAAACTGGACATCCCTCAGGTGCCAGGAGGTCCCAGAGAGAGGGTGGAAGACTCTGACTCTGAAGTTAGTGAATTCTTTGACAGCTTTGATCAATTTGATGACCTGGAAGATTTCAGTTCAGAGAGTGGCACTCTCACTCTTCCATTGGATAATGTTAGTGCTCCAACCACACAGACTAAAACCACTGAATCTAGCATTGGTGGGTCGTCATCCAAATATGTCTCTAAAGGCTGCTCAACAAAGGGGATGTATCCTCACTGCTTTGATCAGCCAATTCTCCCAGCCAATGTGAAAAAACCCACTCCTCTTAAACCAGGCTCCCCGTATGGAGCTCACTCTGAGATGCCTGACTCCCCACGGCCTGTACAGAGTCCCTCTGAGGACAACGGTGGTCCACTCTTCAGTCCTGTCAGCTCTTCTGCCTTTAGCCCCCTGGCGGATTCAAGTGGGACGCTCGAATATTTCTGGAAGAGAAGTGAGGATGGGAGCGGTAGCACTGAATTACGGAAACCTCAAGATCTCTGCTGTTTGTATAAGACCTACTCTGACTTTGCCAGCAATCTCTCCAAAGAAATTCTTGGATCTGTCTGTGGCTACCAATCTGCGATAGACCTTAATGACAACAAGAATCTTAGTTGTGTTTGCCACAAGGAATTCACCAATCCCTCAGGCTACACGATGAAGCTGTCAGAAATCCAGGAGACTGTAACAGTGGCTAACCTACAGAAGACATCCCAGTCTTTGAAAGATGGCATTCAGAGGTTTGCATCAGACCTTGTAGAAATGAGCCTCGGCAGTGCTTTCCGAGACCTCCAAAAAGGTGTGTCCACTTGTACAACCACTTTGTGTCAGCTAGCTGCTAGACTCACCTCCTCAGTATTTCAGATGGCCTTTCATGAGATTGGCATGCGGCAGGCCTATGTGTTGAAGGAGCGAGCAGTGAATGGGTTAGCTAACTTCCTGGTTGGGGAAGCAGTATCTGGTGCGCTCAAAGAGTTCTTGACTGTGAAGAAGCATATTTTTCATCGCACAGTGACACAGTTTGCAACAGATTTAGCTGAAGAGCTGGTATTCGAAGGTATTATGGAGGTGTGTCAGTTCTCTCACCCGTCGACACCTTTAACCCCCAGTGATTGGTCTTTTGGTCAGGGCCACGAAGATGAAGAGGAGGTGGTTACTTCCTATGCTTCAGACTTGTCCGAGTCTGTTATTCAGGAGGCTTTCATTGAACTCTCACAGAATGAAATTGCCTTTACCAGCCAAGCAGCCATCAGTGTTTCTCCGGACAACATCTGTTACGTTACTGCAGAGAATATGAATGCTCACACCTGCACCACATTTGCTGCCAGGCAGCTTTCCAATGCATCCTCAATGGATGGTCCAGGGACCTCAGGAGAGTGTGCCCCCTGCACAGTGAAGGAAGCTCTTTTCACGGTGTCAGGCATGGCGAGCTGTATTCCTGTGCCCCAAGCTGGCCAAGCTATCTCTTGTCTAAAAGATCCTGAAGACCAGCATGGTTCCAGCCTAACGGATGCCCCACAGTCCAGCCCTAAAAGAGTAAAAGTATTTTCCTCAGATAGCACTACATGTATGCAAACCTACAGCCAAGAAACTCAAACACCCTCCTGTGGAAAGTCACCATTCCAAAACTTCTCTGGTAACATGGTGGACATGATAGTGACTGAAGCTTGTGAGCTTGTCAGCTCTTCTAAAATGAAAAGAAGTTTTGATGACTGTGCTGGTTTCCTTGCAAAGACAGTCCTGAGCCAAAGGGACTCTCTGCAGGTGCCAAATGCAGATTTGGGTGGTCAAAAGATGT
Organism: Hippocampus comes; assembly: GCF_001891065.2. NCBI lineage: Eukaryota > Metazoa > Chordata > Actinopteri > Syngnathiformes > Syngnathidae > Hippocampus > Hippocampus comes. Next base: position 555,203 of record NW_017805145.1, on the reverse strand, counting down.
CTCACCCAGGGGATGATGCAACTCCAAACTCGGGTCAAAAATCTGGTCGAACACCTGGCCCTCCTCCGTCTACCCCCCAGCAACCAAGCGAAGTATCCAAGGAGAAACAAATAAAACTGTTTTCTAAGAAGTTAAAAAGCAAGTTGGCCAAAGAATTTTCCCCAGCCACGCCGCCTCCAACTCCCCACTATCACACTGAGACTGGCCCGGGTCCAACGAAAAACAGTCCAGAGGCAGACAAGACAGAGTTTATGTTAAAACTGATGAGATCTCTTTCCGAAGAGGTAGATGGTAATGAGGATGAAGAGGAGGAAGAATTGCCAGAGGACCCCGATGTAAGTGACAACAACAAATTGGTCGAGTCAGGTCTCCATCAGGACGTGAGACAGTTGTCATGTCGCAGGCTGTCCAGTAAGGAAGCTCTCCATTATGCTGAACAGTTGGCTTGTCATATAGTCTCAATGGCAACAGAGATAGACACTCTGGAAGTCGGAGATGAAGTCGGTGAATTTGCCGCTCCAGATGAGAAAAGGCGTGACAGCGTGGCTCATTTCTCAGAGCAAACTTTAAACACCTTGTGGGTCTATGCAGGGGAGGTGGCCGGGGAAGTAATCAATGACGTAAAGAGGATGGTGAGCTCTGTCCAGCAGTGCTCATATCTTGGTTCTCCCCGAAAAAGAACTATAGACTGCCCAAACTCGGAATGTTTGCATCACCACCACCATCACTCTCTTACTGGCACAGATCACAGCAGGGACCGGAGGGTGGACGAACAATGCTCGAACAGTCTCCAATCCTCTGTTTTCCGCTCACCTGTCTCAATGTCAAGTAGTTCCAGCTCAGGACTGTCCTCAACATATCCCAGCTGTGAGAGTGTGACAGATGAATATGCCGGTTACCTCATTAGGGTGCTTAAAAAGGAGGGAGGCAGTCGGGAGTTAGTCCTCGATCATTATGCTAGTCGTCTGGCCTACCGGTCAATAAAACAAGGTTTGGCTCATGCTAGTCGCAAGATTAAACAGAGATCCTCCAGTGCCCGCCTTCGTCCCTCAAAGTCATTACCAGATGAATGGAAGGAATCAGGTAATGAGGTTTCTCCAACCGAGGACATTGTGGAATCAGTGATTTGTCCCTCGTGTGAGGATGCACAGTGCTGTTGCGTTGAAAAACAGGGCCATAGGAACTGTGTCGATCTGGTTAATTTTGCAGAATCTTTAGCATACAATATCACTTGTGATGTCACACGAACACTTCGTTTGTCGTCTGTACGCCTCCCGAAGTCTCTAACAGACTCTTGTCTTTATAAGAAATCTAAACTTGAAAACATCACAGAGACCCTCATTAGGAACTCATTCTCCTGCCCTCTGCTTTCCAAGGACAGTAAGGCTAGACGTTACCACAGCACGGGAAGTTTGCTTGATGGTGGCCACAACAGTAGGATGATGCAGGTCATTGAGCATTACGCAAGAAAAATAGTTGATGACACTCTAAAGATGAGTCTGGCTTCAGTAGAGCATTCATCCCAAGACCATCAAAAGACTCTCAGTCAGGACAGACACTCACACACCCAAAGGCTCTCTGAAGAGACGGTACCAGGTCCCTCTCAGGGACAGAAGACGTGCCGTTACGGTCAAGCTCTTGAGTGCCCCTACTGCTCCAAACTTAGTCGGCATCACCACCAGTCTATATTGCAGAGGAGGAAGTGCGGTCCAGAGTATCAAACTAGGCCAGAGCAACTCCATGGGCCGGAGATTCCTAAAATCCATATCGACCTGGAACACCGGTCGGCATTTGCAGAACAGATGGTGTCTATGGCAATGGAGAACGCCAAACGCGAGTTGAGCAACACAAGCCTGAACGCTGACAGTGGCATTGGCCATGATGGAGCCAGCTACGCAGAGAGTCTGACTGCTGAGATCATGAACTCTGCACTTAACGTCTGCCAAGCGGCCAATGTCAGGTACCAACAACACTGACATCATCAGAAACCTTTTGCATGTTTTGCCTCTTAGTATGTAGGTCTTTCTCAAAATCTAAGGTTCATGAGGGGACCAACTTCCTAGCAATAGCATTGTGACAAAATTTCCCCCAAATTACAATATGTCAAAATTCAAAGGGTGGTTGGAATGACCACTTAAACCTGAGTGCAGCGCACCAAGCATTTTAAAAATCGTCTGGTGGATTTCAGAGAAATATTTATTCTGTAGGAGTTGGGGAATTCCTGTTTTACTGCTTATAGAAAATCTGGTCAAAACACAGCTTCATATTAGACTAAAACAGTATAATGTAATTATTTCCCAATATTTCCATATAAAAATTCACACAATATAATCGAATGGAATATTATTTGGAACAAATTTTCATGGGGCCAGTTGTTTAAAATAATGAACCGTAGTTTGAAATCCTTTTTTTTTTTTCTCTTTCAAAGATCATGTAATCCATTTTATTTTTATCCTGGGTTGTCAAAGAAACATTGAATCGGATCACCCTAAACCAGATACACCGTTTTCACGATTAGCGAATCTGGATTAACAGTGCTATGAATGGGATAACATATCACAATGTGGGCCACCAACAATATAAAGAACAACAGGTACAAGAGCCAACGTGGGGTCACTTTCAGTGTTTTGTGGTTTTTTTTTTGGGGTTTTTTTTAATACCAAAACATCTGCTTCTATTAATTATTTATCTCATGAACACTCATCTCAGCCACAATAAATAACAAATATGCTGTAAAAAAATAATCCATTATGGCTCTTTAAATTCAGTTATAAAACAGCCTACTGGTAAATGTCCAATAGTTAACAAAATAATGTGTGGTTTCTTAGAAATTAGTGTACAATGATAAATACGGTAAAATAAGCATGCTCACTGTATTCTTGGTTAATGAATTGGAATAACATTTAGCATTTTTGAACATTTGTGAAAAGAACAGTAGAATAGGTCTTGCATTTTAGTGTCTGTTATTTTTTTTTCATGAATTGATTTGGTATTGAGGATTTTTGAAGCGTTGGAATTGCTCATTTACTAATTTTTTGTTACGTTGCTATCGTCAAGCACTTTTGCTCCCATGATACGTTTTCCAGAGCTCATTTTTTAAAAAAAGTTCCCATGGTCCAAGCACACGGTTTCCTCCCACATTCCAAAAACATGCACAGCAGGTTAATGGAACACTCTAAATTTAATTGTCCTTCAGTGTGAGGGTGAGTGCGAATGGTTCTTCGTCTATGCGTGCTCTGCGATTAACTGGCAACCAGTTCAGGGTGTACCCCAGCCACTGCCCGAAGACAGCTGGGATAGGCTCCAGCACATCCTCCACCCTCATGAGGATAAGAAAATGGATGGGATGGATGGATGTTTCTTACGACTCTCAACTACCCTGAACTCCAGATTTTAAAAACGCGCATCATACTAAGCACATACTTTGTAAACTTAATATCTAATTTATGTTTTGAATCCTTCTAATTTTGTGATAATTTGCTTGTAGCTCTCAAGGCAGGGAAACCACAGAGTCCACTGTGTCCCAGCATTTGAGTGTCGGGGATGACAGTGTGGGCAGCTGGTCCAACCTTAGCTTTGAGGATGACAACAGCAGCTTCCTTCATCTCAGTGACAGGTATAAATCCTGAATGATGTATTACATGTCAGATTCTCCAGAGTAGGACTTTCATTTGTCTGGGGGCGGACAGTCAAATGTCTGTCAAGTTTTCACTCCCTTATTGTTGTATTAAATGGTGAATCCAAATTTAATCCACACCGGAGGTTTGAAGGAAGCCGTTGCTTCTTCACATTTTCCTGTAATTTTAACGTATTCCCGTGACCGTAAACTGCCCTCTGAAGTCGGTTACATTTCCACCTGAAGTGGCTCAAAGCGCACACACAGCATCAATGCCAAGACCACAATCAATAAATGAGTATTGCACCACGCAAAGTGTACCAAGTGGTACTCGGTTTAACCAAGTACTGTCCCATCCCTTTTATTTAAATTTAAAACCGTATTGGTGAACATCCAGTTGAACATGATCAGTTCTGTAATGCTGGTCGACCTTCAAAACTAAATTCTCCCACCATAGGAAAGTAAATACATGTGTTGCAGGCTCAAAATGCCACCATCATACCATCTTCCTTAATTGTACAAGTAGTATTTTCAACATTTTAATCACATTGTAACTCTCACGCAACTGTAACACAGAGTTAAACACTCAATGAAACTACTCACCCTTTGAAGACAAACACGCATTTCAGTCAAGTCAACTTTATTGTCAAATGTGCTCTATGTGCATCATACAGCACAGATGACATTTATTTCCTCTCAACCACAGGGGAGAGAGGAGCCGCTGCGGGTACCCGCGCTGTGATCAACAGAACAGTTAACATAAAATGATAAAATGACAAATAGTACAACACAACACATAAGACATAAGACATGTCATGCAATTCTAACCACTCTTTCTGCATACACTTTGTTGTTTGAAGCAGTTATAGATGAAAGAGGAGAGAATCAAAGTGTCCTTTCATTTTGATTCTCATTTTCATTCATCATTACATTTTGATTTTCAGCTTGTTAAGCGTGTCCTTTCTTGGCATGCAAGTCATTGTCCATTATGCTTTCACATAATTGGACTTTGCATTGGTGTCTGCTTGGTCTACTTCATTTATTGTATCATGGATCATTTCCCAATGTTGCACTAATTTGTTGTTCTTTAGTAATACCAATTTTCTTCATTGTCACTGGGAGACCTTCAAGTGGAAAATATGGTGGCCCTGAAGTTCATATAACTAAAACAAATTACAAAACAAACAGAAAAGGTAATCACAAATAACACAAACACAAGAGCAAATCAAAAATCACCAAAAAAAAAAAAAAAGAAAGAAAATGATTCACAAACGAAAAGACATTAGAAAAGAAAAACACCACCAAATCAAAAATCACAAAAACAAATAATCAGAGGTGGGCATTCCCTCAGTACTGACTGAAAGTCCGTCAGCCTGTCACTGACGGACTCCTGTTTTGCTGACAATTGACGAATGACAGTAAACTTTAAAAAAAAAAAAAATGAGGGACTAAGTACTGACGGAGGTGGGTTTTCTTCTGTCAGTGTAATCGTCAGTAACCGGGTCAGGTACCAACGGACCTCGCTCTAACTTTTGTAACGTGTTTTTTTGTTGTTGTTTTTGTGTTTTTTTTTTTTGTGATTCTTTTTTTTTTTTTTTTGTGATTTTTGTTTTTTTGGTGTTTCATGTTTTTGTATTTGTTTGTGATGACCTCTTTGTGTTTGTTTGTTCCTGTGATTTTTGATTTGCAGTTGTTTTGTCTGTGGTATTGTGTTGTTTTTTTTTTGTTTCCAATTCATTTTCTTTAGTTTTTTTGGGGGGGGGGTTGCGATTTTTGATTTGCTGTTTTATTTTAGTATTTTTTTATTTGTGGTTGTGATTACCTATTTTTTGTCTTATTTTTTATTTTCTTTCAGGGTCACCATAGAAAAAAACTAAGCCTAGCCTTTGATGACGACGTATTAAAGACATTTTCCTGCCTATATTTCAGAGCGCTTTGGTGCGTTATAAATTTCAATTTGATATGAAATCTAACCTGTTTATATATAAACTACGTAATAAAAGGGATACTCTTTTTTTTTTTTTTTTTTTAAGATATAGTTGAGAATTTTGCTAGGCCTTTGCCATGTCATTTCCTCTTCTTTCAACTAAATGATTCAATTATATTGGAACATATGTGGTCCATAAGATCTAAAAACAATCATAGCTGTCGTTGTAATGCACTTAAGTAGCTCAGAGGAAATGTGGTTTTAGATTGGGGAAAACTGCAACGAACGTAAATTCCAAAGAGATTTCGGGATCAGGTCAATCTACAGTGTCTGTCCTTTGACCTGTTCTCACACCAGTTGCCAATTTTCTTTTGTCAAATTTGGGGTATATCTCTATGGAAGCAAACCTGACAATGAGATCCTTTCCCAAGATACCAAAGGAGCACAGTGTGTTGACTGCCGAGGAGGCTGAGTTAATGTATCATAATATTTTCTAAAGGTGTGTCTTAAAGGAGTGCTTTTGTCTCTTCAGGCACTGTTTCTGCAGGAACAAAGTCCACCACCATGTGTCATTCATTAGACGCCCTTTAAAAGCCTGTTGCGACCATTTCCGCAGCAGATGAAACGACTAAAGGGAAATTCATCCTCAAAGGGTGTTGGAGCGTAGTGATGAACTAAAAGTTCCCACCATGTCCTCACTCTAACCACCTAGATAAAATATGTAGTTTAATTGAACCAGATACGGTACAATACAGCGTTATTTATATTGTGCTTTCACAAGAGCTGTAGCTGTAACAAAGCGTTTTACGGAACACAAACATGAAAACATTCACTATAAAAGAACAGAACAAATACTAGAAAACAGAAAATAATACAATTACTGTATAACTATTCCTACATACGTCTTGTTGCTTGAAGCGGTTATATATGAAAGGAGAGAGATTGAGTCTCCTTTCACCGGTGGATCAGATGGAGAAAAAAAAAGGACTTAAATACTCTTCCTTTACTGATAGTGGTTCATACTACAGTTTACAGTTTGCAGTGGACCCCGAGATATATGTGGTTCGGCACCTGCAGTTTCTCCAATTTGTAGATTATCTAGCTAGCTAGCTAGCTAGATAATCTTTTTTTTTTTTTTTTGGATGGTGTGGGGAACCAACCTAAGGTTTACTTATTGGCAGTATATCCCCACTTATTTAAGAATTTTTGGGAGTGAGTAATTTTTTAAAATCTAATTATAATGGGCATTAATTGTTGGTATTCATGGATTTTTGCTGTTCGCAGTCGGGCCCGGTTTCTATTCTCCGCAAATAGCGGAGGTCCGCTGTCATCTCTTTTACATCGCGAGAGATATTGTGCCTTTTTTGTAGCGATGAGTCGAGCAACACCGATGTATTGGCGCATATGTCGAGCTCATAGCACTAAAGCCTGTACGCATATCGTTTCAGGGAAAACTCACATGACCGATATAGCTGCTGTATTCTACCTGTCAGTGAGCCGCCAAACCATGTTTATAAGAAAGTGCCTCTGTCAATTTGATGCGTCCCTGCCAAAAGAAATACAAATCTTTTGTAGCACAATTCTTCCCGTCAAGCTATTGTGATGGGGAGGCCGAAAGAAAAAGTGTTCCGCCATGTGGGAACATTTTAATCTCGTATTGGCAAATAATGGTATTTGTTTTCATTCCATGTTTCATCCCGTTCCTCTGTTTCCACTTGCTCTATCTGAATTAAATCACTTTCAAAGCTTTACCTTTACCTTTTAACTTGTATAGGTTTGTTGACAGAAAGTCCATTGTTGCAGTATCAAAACTCGCTGTTATATCCAATTTTATTGTTCCAAAAAAGCAATATGTCGCTTCGTATGGAATCGTTAGGCCTGATATCAATGTGCATCGTATCGGTCAAAAACGTATTTTCACTCCTAACACGCATACATGCACAAATATCTGTATGTAAGCCTGTGTTGGATGAGGCAATTCAGAATTTTGAAAGCAGTTAACATAATCCCGATTAAAATAATAATGACAAGACAACCCGTTTTGAGACTGGAGTTGTCTTGATGACAGTGGTACATCACTGAGCCTACTTTCTCTAGCAGCAATGGGAACAGCAGCAGCTGGAGCAGTCTTGGCTTAGAAGGGGAGCCCTTGGAGGAACACATGTCATCCTCGCCTTCGGGAAGGTCAGTAACCAACGCGATTGAGAAATGCCTGCAAAGACGGAGTGAGTATTGTAAAGTGACTTGCCGATATGGTACTACTGCGATATTTACAGTGGGAGGAAGAAGAATGTGACTCCATTGGAATTTCTGAAAAATTTAGCATAATAAGATGTGTTCATATTTTTTTGTAAACATTCACGGGAGACAGAGGAAAAATTAAGAGGAAATAAGATTTAATTAGTAGTTTACCCTGCTTCGTCTGCAGTAAACTTGACCAAACGTAATCCAGATGAATTTTGAACCATTCCAAACTGTTGCAGTTCCGCAAGATTCCTGGGATGTCTGGTATGACTAGCTCTCTTGAGGTCATGTTTGATCATGTCTGCGCGGCTTGTTTAATGCCCTCCTGCTCTTATGGTCGAGAGTACAGTAAGCTATTTACAGTATTTTTAGTTGCTGCCGCTTGTCTATTCATGTCATTGCTGTTTTGGGATCATAAAAACACAGTGCTGTGTTTTTGCCTGCAGGCTACATCAACAAGAAAGTGGTTAACTGTATTGGGGAGAATGTTAGCAAAATATTTTTCTGTTGGTTCATCACAGACCAGATACAGACCAGTGACAAACTAATGGAAAAAGAGAGCGAGTCACCCACAGATACTTGAACAGCCTCGGTGCCCTTTGCCATAGATTTGACAAAGTTTGCAGCTCAGCATTATTCTTTTAAAAAGGGAATCCCTCACTCGGTGTTTTGATGATGTTTGTAGACAACACCAAAATAGCTCTTGGGTGTTTCCCCTTTTTGGTTTAGCGTGTACTATTTTTAATACTCATCAGCCCCTCACACCCTTTGGCTTGAGGTATTAGGCTGAGAGTCAACTCGCCACAAGATCAGGCTGTTTTTGTCGTAGCTTTGTGATCACCATAGTTTGATCCCACTTGTCTGTTAGCGTTCAGTTAAAGTCACTTGTTTAGCACTTTTAACACAGAGTTCTGCAAAATGATGACGTGACAGCAGAACCGGGAAATATGAGTTTGCATCTTTCAAATGGAACTCCCCGAAGGTGGACATTGTCCTGTTTCCGTGTGCGCAAACGATACAGCAGCAGATGCTGTAATGTGTAAGATAATTGTCAAGAAAACGGCATTATTAGTGAGTGTCGAGTGTTAAACTTTTTCCGTCCGAAAACCTATTACGCCTCTGATACAGTTTGATTTCTTGCATCATGTTTGATAGTGGCTTCGTGGTCATATCTCATTTGTAATCCAATGTCTTTGCCTTGGCGCAACCCGATCTCTTAAACGATTGACAGACTCACTGACAGTTTGATTGCAGCGGCATTCTCACCCAAGGAAGTCTTGCTACTCGAATCTCTTTTTACAAATCGCACATCGTGGCCATCACACGTCTTTTTCTTCTTTTTTTCCCTGCAAATCCCGACGTTATGCTGTAGACTGATGTCTTTCCCTTCAAACTCAATCCAGATGTTATTTGATTTGCTTCTTGTAACTGAAACCAGTCGGGTAGTTGTAGCAACTGAAGTCATATCCCAACAATGGAACCCTCTTCACGGCTGTTCTTTTTGGTACTTTTGTGCTTGAATTTGAGCTCAGCGGTGACTTTTGGGAATTTGCAACACGCCGCAGTACATTAGCTTTGACTTTCAGCCACCTGAACATTGGGTTGAAGATGCTACTGTGGGATTTTAAAATGCTTGCGGTCCAATTGCTTGAGAGTCAAAGCTTAACATTCCGATTGCTGTTGGGACCAACTGTAAGCTGTGACTTCATCACGCTGTGTTTTTGGATCATTGCTGTTTGAGTGTCTTTAGTCCATGTGCTAAACTGTTGTGGACTGTCAACTCTGAATAATTTTAAGGCAAAAAAAAAAAAACAAGCTAGAAACAGCAAACAATCAAGTGTCTCTTTTGTGTTTGCTTTGATCTGTGCCAAAAGCTATAGATACAAATATGCATGCGGTAAAGCCTGTCTCTCTACATTTTGCACAGGCTTAGTCACGTAGTAAGAAGGCTCTAAGTTTGGTAAATGTAGTCATAACTTTGCACAGGTGTTTGTTAGAAAATAAAAGCTCAGTTTGGGAAATGTAGTCCTATCGGCGCAAGCACGGTGACGTAAAACGTCTGAGTTTGGAAATTGTAGTTATGACCCAAGCGCAGTGATGAGAAAATGTCATTTTGGACAATAAAGTGGTAACTGTGGAAGCACAGTCACAGAAAAAGCTGCGCTGTCATCGTAACTGTGCCTAAAATATGCAAGATGACTTTTGTGTCCGACCCGCTTTCTGCCCCGCCAGAAATTCTGTTTTACGCAGTACAGTGCCCAAATTACGACACTCAGTGACATTTAAAATCCACCGGACAAGTTCACCGGTTGACTCACAACCAGGTTGAAAATATCTTTCTCTGACATAATCTGTGGTTCGAGGGTTTTCGGAAATTGAGAAATCAACGACTTTGTCTTAATCATGACCATCACCGAATTAAAACAGGAACGTTATTCCAGTCAGAAAGACAACTCTTGATTCCAACCGATTTGTAATCTCATTTCTCCCCTGTGACTTATCCGACAGTGACCATGCAGACGACAAAGAAACAGAGGTCAAAGAGGAATCCAGTGGTAAGCTTTCTTCAACTCCCTTTTTCATTCAGCTCATACGTGTCACTATTAGTCATTACAACATTAAAGCGGCACAGATAAATGATTGGGCAACGTCCTTCTACTTTGAGTCTAGTCTCCTCTCGCCAGTCATTGACATCCCCATTGACTCCGAGCTCGGCTGCGCACGTCAGCCCGCCATGGTGTCTGAGTGCGTCATCCTGTCACAGGGGATTTTACCACCCCCGTAGTACGAGTCAGCCACACTGACGTTCATTCATCGTCTACGCTCGCCCCCCTCACACTCCCCGCATTATTACAACCTCCGTGTGCCCCCACAAATTGATGGAGTCTGTCTATTCTTCTGACAGGCCCAATTCACTGTTTGAATCGAGACCCATGTAGAACCTACATTTGAACGAGGAAAACGTCCTCCCACTAACGTCGCGACGCATTTAAAATGTCTCCAAGAACATTGTTCCATGCTGTGAAGTCATTTGAGTTTTGCTGAAAACCTCAAAGCTCTCAATGATTTCCTACATTTGAGTGTACGAAAATGTGGTTTGATTTTAGAAGTAATAAATTCTTAACGGTTTGTGAGTGGAGCAAAATATATCCTCCAATCGTGTCTGTCTCTCAAATAGACATTTAAATGCTGAGCCTATATACACTCTGTTGAGTACAAAAACAGCACTACGAAGCGATGCATATAAACGGTCTACTGATTAATGAAAAAAAACCCAAAACAAAGTCAAGCATGCCGCATCGTATAAACAGGTCCCCTGTTCAGTATTGAAGATGATCGTACGCCATGAGACGGGACCTTTAGCGATGAAGAGCATTTTAATAGCCTGTAACGTGATCGTGCCACACCGTTGCATGCATCACCTTTTCCACTCTGCCTTCTTTTGGACCTTGTTGTTGCATTTCTCTGATCTCCCTAATAGCACTCGTTCTTTAGTTTGAAACGTATGATGTTTTGCCGTGTTGCAGGAACTCTGTGTGTGGACGCAACACATGTACAGGCCTCCAGGAATCTGTTGATTATTCTGAACTCGGACCTCCGTGACATCAGACGGAGCACTCAACACCTGACCCTCGATCCCCAGTTGAGGAGCTTGCTGCAGTGGGCGGCAGCCTCCATCGCCGGCGCTCCCCTGATCCAACTGAGTCCCGACAATGAGCTCCAGCAGGTAATAAAGATGCATTTCGGTTGTCAAAACACTCAGCTTTCACTTCCTTCTACCTCTCCAAGTAAAGCAGCTATTGTTGCCCTGATGTTCTTTTAAGATACTTAAGACACTGGAGCATCAAACTGTCAAGAAACAGCATGGCAAAAATAATGCACCCATGGTAATGCACTTCCTCAGGCTAGAGAAGCCTCATTCTTGTCACTATCATGCAGGAATTTTAAATGATGAACCCTCAGTCGCAGTTCAGCCTTTGTGGATTCATCATCTGATTCACAGGTTGATTTATTTTTCCTTTTTGTGGGAACCTATCCAGCATTATGCACTCAAAAAGTCACCTTTTTTCTCGGGGATGGCACCGTCTTGGTGCCAAGGAACTATGTTGAAGTAAGTTGCATTTAATTTTGACAAGAGTCGTCCTATGCTGTCATCTGTGACAGCAATAAACCATTGGCGGTCTTCATTTACTCAAGCAAGGCTGAACCATCTTGGACATGTCCATTAGTTGATTAAAATTATGCGACCATTCCAGTCCATTCCTTTTGTAATGTGTACTGTGTTAGATTTTTAGATTAGGTTTTTCCACACTTAGCTACACACAACTTAAAAAAAAAAAATCCAAAACACGAAAATAGTGTCTTGTTTTTTGTTTTTCCAGATAAACAAACCCTCGCAAAATTTGGAGATGTCTGCTTTTCATGGGACAGTGACTTAAAATGACATGCAAAGTCAATGTTTCTGCCCAATTAAAGCCTGGATCGCAGTTTGTATGTTTTTAGTCTTCCATCTAGCTTTGGTTGAGAAGAAAATAGCGATGCATGCGTTTCATTGAATATTATCTCACCATATTTTTTATACTAGTCCCACCAGTCCAAAAATGTATGATGAAGAAAAACCATGTATACCGTAAAATGCTGCATATAACACATACGCGTGTATATGTCCCCCCGAGATCATCCTTTGTCTTTACTTGTGTCTAATACGGTGGTACCACCCCTTGATTTGTCGGCATCCTTTTTTTGGCTCTAGTTTTAGAGACATTGATCTTTTTATCAAGTCATCGATTGACAATTTCATTTGGGGATGTTGTTTATTCTCTAATACAAGTTAAACAGTCTTATTGTTTACATAATATTGTGAAACGTTAATTTTTGCTTGATTTTCATGTGAAAGGTGATCTGCCTCGAAATTGGCCGTCTTTGACAATAATATATCAAAAGCGAAAGTGAAATGACTGCAACCAAGTAGACTGGAGTCTCACTGATTTCATTCTGTTCAATCTGATAATCGAGCGCTATGATTACATACACAGGCAAAATGTTTCAATCTTAGTGAAGTAAAATTGTTGGTGCGGTTTCAGCTGCCAGCCGTGGTCCAAAGACTGCGCGAGAGGAAGTGGAGGGTGGGAGACCTGCTGCACTTCTTGTTACGCTACTGTGAAGAGAGCCAGACGCACGCTCAGCCTCAGCCCAGGGAGGAGACACCTCAGTCGGGCAGAGAATCTCACCGCGTCCCCCTTTTCAAGTGGCTGCTGGAGCACGCCTAAGCCCCTTGGTGTAACCCCCCACTGAGCAAGGCGCTACCACAGCCATGTTCCTCCAGAGGGCGCCGTCAGCTGATTGAAGGCCTTGTATCATGTATTATTTCGCCACTGTTTGATTGTTCCAGTATCCTTGCACATGTTGATTTAACAGACCGCCTCACACCTCACACTTTCCTAAAAAGGAAGGAGAGCGAACCCATCCCATTTGTTCCTGGCGTGGCGATTTGCAACTGAGAGAAAGCGTGAGTGAGTGTGTGTGTGTGTGCGTGTTTTTGTTTGGGGATCCCCATGGCTGCCAGGCCCATGAGGTCATCACATTCACAGCTCACCTTGGCGACATTGGTGTTTCCACATGCGAGAGGAACACACACAAACTAGAGGAACACCACACCCTTACATTATCAGAGTAGAAGCCACCTCGAAAAAAGTATTTCTCTCCCTGAAGTATTCAATTGTTACTTTCTCCACTCTCATTCAAGCAACATTTCAAAAAAATGCAAAAACCCTTCCCTTAATTTTAAAGGTTTATGCGTAGCCTCTTTCACACAGAAATACCACAAAAATCGCCTCCGAGTCGATCTACCACTCTGCCTTTCATACAGAAGCAACTGCTTTCAACACAACAGTGCTGGAAAAGTGGGTTAGTAAACATTACACGTTGATTCCATTAGTGCGGAAACCCCTTAACACACAGTTTCGTCATGGCTCACTTAGGACTCCAATGCTACCTCCTTAAAGTGGAAAATTGCCCTGTTAAGTTTACCCTCTCCCCACCCCAATTCCTGTGTTGTTTTGACCGGACAGCTGCAAGAGAAAACGTGCTCTCATTTGTCAATGTGATCAAATTTTTGGCAACAGAATGAGAAATCGTAATTGTTTTTTCCCGCCAATATAGTGTTCCTACTTAATCTTAGAATGGTGGTTTTCTCGCAACTATTACCTTGAATTGGAATGGAAAATAATGGCGGTGGATTAGGGATGGGCATCTCTCCGTTCATTGATTGTTATTTACATTGGAGAATCTCCTTTGAAGTTGAGACGAGATGGCAAAAGAGATTTCTTTAGACCGCAAACGATTCAAGTTTTAAGATCGGACTTGCTTAAACTATTTCAGATGGCAAACTAATCGAGACTTTTTTTAGTCCCCGATCCAAACTCTTTGAGACCATTAACGGCAATTGAGTCTTTAGATGTTAGTCAAGGTTCTTTTAGATGGAAAAAAAATATACTATAGACTGCAGGGATTTTTTTTTTTCTCGTTATACGGCAAACCAGTTGACTCGGAAGCGAGTAAATTTCCCATCCTCACGAGGGTCGCGGGCGTGCTCGAGTCTATCCCAGCGGTGAGCTTCTTCATGGTTTCGACTCGTTCGGACGTCTTGAGATGGCAAGGAAGGCTTTTGACTGTAGTTTACTTCAACTTTCTTTACACACTGAGAGATGGGCATCAAACCTTATTTGGATGGTGGACACATTGAGACTTTGTTAGACAGCAAATTTGTTGCGATTTCTGTTGACCGCAAACAATGTAAAACAAGATTTCATGAAACGCGAAACAAATTGAGATTTAAGACAGTAAACTTGCCCAGACTTTCGACAGCACTGTCGCTGGAACTTCTTTAAGCAGCAATTGAGGCTTCTTTACACAGCAAACATGTTAATAAGCCTCGGATGCCAGTCAAGATTTCTTTTGGATCACAAACTCGCTCAGGTTTAGATAGCAAACTGAGGCTTATTTTTAGACGGCAATCAAGAGTTCTTTCGATGGCTCATTCAGGTTTCAGTCTGTAAACCTTTGCAGGTTTATGTTGATGGCGAGCAAAGACTTCTTTTGAAGGCAATCAAGTTGAGACTTGAGACATTCGCCAATATTTCTTTCAATGACAAACTCATTGAGACTTAGATGGCAATTGAGACTTTAAACTGCGAGAGGCAATTCCGAAAGTTGAACGGGGTGAGACTCGAGGTGGCCCTTTCGACTTCGTGATACATCAAATGAGTTGAGATGTCGAGCTTCATTTGCTTCCAAACACAATTCCACGCACATTACTGAATTCTAAGGATCAGTTAAAAAGTGTTATTGATCATGCCCATCCCGAATGTGAATTATGTTGACCAGGTACATCGGTATTACAAAAGTATTTTTTTCAAGGCGATAAGCGGAAATAAGCCAATGTTGATGGCTGTAATGTTGCCAAACTTGCCTCTCGTTAACGCCAGTCATCATCAGTGTTGGTCATCCGTGTGTCCCAATTGCGGAAGGTTTATTGACGCAGATAACGTGCATCTTTTAACCGCACACTCACGATGAATGGATGTCAGGCCACAGATGGATGACCACAACTTCCCCGATGGATTCCATCTGTGTGCACAGGCACAGCTGAACCACTTGGATGCGGTTTTAATGAGCTACGTCGTGGCCCGTGGGCCTTATAACCCCCCCCAGCATTTGATAACGGCCCACCGTGCAATTCTAATAGCGCGAAACTTTAGAAAGTCCAAAATCTTTTAACCAATGCATCGCTGTCGGGTGGATTCATCTCCTAAACCGTTACTTTTCAGGAAATATGTATATATTTTTTGAATTCATCAAATATTGGTGAATTTTAGATTAAAAAAAACTAGGCTGATGAAGGGATTGATGAATAGTATGGCAGTGTGGAAAAAAATATAAAATTGTCCCAAATTTGTACACAAGAGACTCCTCCCCGACAGCGAAGACATGCTTCTGTAAACATGTGTTGTAATTGATAAAAGCCTGGCTTTGCATCTCTCGTTTGGTCTTCACCTGCATGGCTCAAGATTTTGTTTTGAAAGTGCCATGCCATCTGTTCCTGCTTCAACACTATAGGCTGCTGACCAAAATGGCCTGTCTGTCTGTCTATCTGTCTAACGTTTGTTTAATCAAGAAATATGTCAAAAGGTGCACTACGGAAAAAAAAAAGTTACACTGTGCTCACGATGAAGAGGGTGTGAAGTATTACAAATTAACCTTGCAGTGAGACTGAGTTAAAAGGTCGAAAATATTGTGAAAAGAGACTATGTGTGTACAAAGACATTCCCATCACATTCCAGCTTGTTTTTGTGCTTGCTGGACGCTGGATGTGCACCTGCAAAATTTTGTAAAATGACCGCTGCTGTTGTATTCCAGTGTTGCTTTCAAAGCACCGCCCCCCACCCCCCCCCCACACACACACACACACTCACACACACCAGCCCCTCACACTCTGTGTCGGTTCCTGCTTACTGTAAAATTCTACCAAATGAAGTCATATAATCATTTATATAGATAAGTGCAGCAAAGTATTCTCTATGTGACATTGCTGAATAGTGAATGCACATTTGTAAGCTTGACATCAGTACTTTATTTCGGAAAAAAAGCTCTGTGTGGCAATAAAGCGTTTACGTGGTAACCCCTTTTGGCCCCTTTTCCTCATTTAATGAAATAAAAAAAAAATGAATGCAAAATACAAAACACATGTAGGGGGATAGCCAGAATTTTTTTCAGCGTGGTGGCCAGGGTGACACAACATTTCACCGAGCGGATGTCCACAAGCGCGTGCACACCTTACGGGAAGAGCTAGGGAGAGGGAAGTCTGGGCTTGCCAGCTAAAGCTGTTGACCTCGCAACCCAACCCCTGATAAGCGGTAGAGAATGGATGGTTGGATGACTGAACCATCCACAGTCAGAAATGTAATGAACACGACTCCCAAAACTTGCTCAACCCACTCAGGACATACAGAAAGCAATATTTTACTTAATTGACTAGATAATCCCTTTATTTTCTGTCGCTTTGTTTTTGTGTACCGTACTACCTCATAGTCTACTTCTATTTTGCGTGCTGCCATTGATGGACCAACGTCTTCTGGACATCATGTGGCCGATCCTGCCCATGCATTTATTTAAACCACCGTGCTGCCAGAATAATAATGCAGCAATATTGGCAGGCGAAGGACTTACAGTAGAGTGCAGTGATAAAATTAAAATTTATCAGTCAACCATCCATCCAAGTGAATCCACAAATCATTTTCGTGAAAATGACATAATGAGATACATGTGCAAGCTGGACAGGTTGGATATTAATAGGGCTTCGTCTCGCACCCAAAATCAAACAGTATTCCATGCCTCTGTTACATCTCTGATCGAATACTGCAATGCGCCTTACACTGTCTTGGAATCAGCCAGCTGGGATAGGCTCCAGCACCCCTCGCGACCCTTGTGAGGAAAAAAGCGGATCGTAAAATGAATGAATGAATGTATAGTGAGCGCCCTTTAAGTGTGAATGAAAACTAAAAATAAAATACCGTCAAATAGCTGGCAATTAATCCCTGAAAATGTTGTCATTTTTAAACCACAGCGTTCATGACAAACATGAACTACAACTCCAACAGCCGTCTGATCTATCAATGAAATTATGTAATCCTGTCAGGAAGGTGCTTGCGCGGTGGTTTATTGAAAAGCTTGTTGTTTCTTATCATTCCAGAGCCAACCCACCAAACGTTGACGCACTGCTCTCAGGTGTCTCCAGTTGGTCCAAAATGCTGGCGCTCGCCTCCTGACTGGCTCTCGTAAGAGGGGCGCATAACCCCAATTCTGGCTTCTCTTCACTGGCTCCCTGTACATTTTCGAGTTAATTTTAAGATAGCTCTATTTGTTCTCAAATTTTGTAATGGCCTCGCTCTCTGAGCTCCTCCACCCTTACGTACCTGCCCGGTGCCTCAGGTCTGCGGACCAGACGCTACTGGAGGTGCCGAGGACGAAACGGCACCTCAGAGGGAATTGAGCCTTTTCTGATGCTGGTCCTTTCCTCTGTGCTGACCTTACGTTAAATTTTAGGCAAGCCCTCTCTCTGTCCATATTTAAAACTTGTTTGAAGACATCTTTTCTCTTTGGCTTTCGACCCAATTTGAGACTGACACTGTTCTATTGTTGTCTGGTGTCTACTGTATTTGAATTAATATCCTTCATTGTGTTTTAATTTACTGTTTTCACTTTCTTTTGTTTTTTTATTATTGTTATGTTAAATGTAAGGTGCTTTGTTACAGATGCAGCTGTTGTGAAATGCACAATAGAAATAAAGTTGCATCGTGTTTTGTGAAGTGATGCACAACCCTAATAGATACATTTAATAATAATTAAAAATACTACAATCAAATATATATTCAGTATAAACATTGCACAAAAAAAGATGATTTCAATATTTATTGAGTGCCCTGTAATGGTCTCTAGAAAAGGAACATGTAAAATTGAAATTAATTGGAAGTTAATAGTGAGCGCGGTGCCCCGGTGGTGGTCCAGTGGTTAGCGCGTCGACCTCACAGTGCAGAGGATGTGGGTTTGATCCCGGCTCTGGCCTTCCTGTGTGGAGTTTGGGTTTTCTCCGGGTACTCCGGTTTCCTCCCACATTCCAAAAACATGCATGGCAGGCTGATTGAACACTCCAAATTGTCCATAGGTGTGAGTGTGAGCGCGGATGGTTGTTTGTCTCTGTGTGCCCTGCGATTGGCTGGCAACCGGTTCAGGGTGTCCCCCGCCTACTGCACGAAGATTGCTGGGATAGGCTCCAGCACCCCTCGCGACCCTTGTGAGGAAAAAAGCGGATCGCAAAATGAATGAATGAATGTATAGTGAGCGCCCTTTAAGTGTGAATGAAAACTAAAAATAAAATACCGTCAAATAGCTGGCAATTAATCCCTGAAAATGTTATTTTTAAACCACAGCGTTCATGGCAAACATGAACTACAACTCCAACAGCCGTCTGATCTATCAATGAAATTACGTAATCCTGTCAGGAAGGTGCTTGCGGGGTGGTTTATTGAAAAGCTTGTTGCTTATCATTCCAGAGCCAACCCACCAAACGTTGACGCACTGCTCTCAAGCATGCTGTGCTGTAATTGCAAGTAAGAGTGTGTCGACTCGAAAGCGGTCGACTCGATAGGTGCCAAAACAACCAGAAGGTTTGCGGTCTTATATCAAAGTTGGTCTCAATAACAGACGCAACAACACCTCTGTTGCTGTGTGATTTAACACCTGCAATTACTGTACGACGTGTAATAGGCCAACGCTATGGTGCTCATGAATTGAATTGTCTGTTCGGCATAGTGGAGGGCTGACAAAAAGGGGAACAGAATGAGTACAAGGCAGAAACATTTAATTGCAGGCTTCCTCAGGATGATACAGCAGTCAAGGAATGTGTCTGACAAGTATCTTACTCTCTTTGTCTCTCTCTCCTTTTTTTTTAAATTTCCCTTTATTTTATTGACAAAACGTTGAATACAAAATGAGGGCAATCCAATTGACATTATATAATTTACTGTACTTTATATACTGTACATACATGACAATAGAACATCAAAGAATATATTATGTCAAGCTATCGAAGATAAAAGAAAAAAAATCAAAAGATAAATCATACTGTAGTAGTACAGCAGAGCCTTAAATGAAAGCTAGCGTGATGTTGTGCCATATTCCATTGATCTGTTATCGATTTGTTGTGAGAGATTTTCTTCGAACGCACAAATGGAAGTGAGGAAGTAGTACACGTGTCGGGTTCAAGTAATCCTCCCCAACCCTCTCTAACAACAAATCGATAATAGATCACTGGAATATGATGCAACATCATGCTAGCTCTCATTTAATGCGCTCATGTACTACTGCAGTATTATTTATCATTACGTTAAAAGTGTATTCTGATACAGTTACTAGTTCCCGCTTAAAAAAAAAAAATGTAATTAGTAACATAATCCCAGTTCAATAATATTAATGTCACTTGATTACTTTTAATTACTTTTCCTTGACGTCATTATCAAATATGAAAAAAAGACAACAACAAAAACATACTATTGAAATACATTTGTCCCCATCTTTTCTATCTTGTGGATGTTCAATGGGCAGCCCGGTGATCGACTGCTGCGATCGCTAGATAAGACAAGTCCTCCAGTAAATATGATACAAAACAGTTACCATCTTTTACCTTCAAGTCACTTTTGAAACCGTCCACTTTTAGACGATCACATATCCAATGACGTGTCCTGTATTTGGTGGCCAACAAAACCCTTATGTCGGATGAGCAATGGCGGTCCATTAAGCTATATTATGACCAGTTATCCACTTAACTGTGGGAAAGGTTCTCCGGCCAAGTACTTTGAGAGCAGACGAGGACTCGACTGCGTCGTCTCTCTTCCCACATACTGCAAACCCAAGGAAACAATCCACATAAAAAATAAAATTAAAAAAAAAAAAATCAAAACCAAAAAGATGTGACCTTTTCTGTAACTGTAACAGATTACAGTTACCAGTTACATGGTACGACTTTTCCATTACTAGCCAAACTTCTACTGTACATGTATAGCGCATCTACAAACGGTAATTAAAAAGAATGTTCCAGCGATGGTGTTCTGTGTAATTGCCGTTGTAAAATTCCAGCATCCTCTATCCGGAGGTTTACACAATCTTTAGTGAGGTACATTGGAAGCCTACTGGTGGTTCCCCAACACCTGACTCCAGTTTCCAGTGTCAGTTTCGTCTGAGCACTGGCGGGGGAATCGGATGACGCTGCAATCTGGCGAGAAGGTTTTTTTTTTGCACTTGGGAGGGCGCCAGGGTGCACAGCTGGGTCAACAAAATAGCGGACTGCGTTTCCGTGGGAAACCGCCGTTTGATCCCTCACTCTGAGCTCAACTTCCAAGGCTGTTTTCCAAACACTTTACAGCGGGAAACCGTCGGCTTCCCATCGGCGACAGCGAAGGTTACTTTTGTGATGGCGGGAGTCTGAGAGGGCGTGAGGTTTCCCTCATCCTCTCCCAATTTGTCTTTCAAGAAACGTTATCATTGTTTTGATAGTTTTGAATTATTATTGTTGAGGGTGTGATTTGTCCTTCAGGTGTCTTGTCAGTGTTCTTTGGCCATTTTGTTTGATTTATGACCCCGATATGCATATTTTGAATGCTCCCAGAAACAAGATGACTCAACAAGACCTTCAAATACAGTATACTCTGCAGTGTCATTGTGTGTTCTACATTCAGTTGTTCTGGTTTTGAATTTTCCATGTACCAAATGAATGTAAATAAATGCACTTTTATCCAAGTAACTTTGTCAAAGTTATTATTTTAAGGAAACACAACAACAACAGCAATAATCTGGTTCTCTTAATATTTGATGTTAGATTTGTTTGATCTTGTCTTGTCTTCTAGATTCTTGTTTGTCTTTGGGTACAAATTTTCATCTGTTTGAGTTTCAAGTTCCTCGGTTAAATCCTGTCCAACGTTGTCAGTTCAAAACCTACAATTAACTGGTGACAAGCCGAGGGTGAATTCCAACTGTCACCCAAAGTGACTACATTTACAACTTAAATAAAATGGGAATAATGTATTCCCAGCAGTCTTTTTTTTTTCATTTCATAGTGTGTCTTGGTCACAGAGTCGTTTGTATTTTTTTTTTGTCCAATCAGATTTCTGCTTTGATGTGCTGCCATGCAAATATTTCGTTCAACCCCTTCAGAACCTCGAGTGCAGGCAATGACAGACACTCACACCATTGAAATTGATGGTTCTTCTTTTAGCCAATCAGATTGCACATTCACCTCTTTATGCCTTCTCTGATGCCGATGACTTGTGAAGTTCTCCAGCTTCTCACCGGTTGAGCAACGATCGCTTCTGATTTGTTCATCTCTATATGCATCACAGCTTGATTTACAGGAGAGGATGATAGCAGACCATGATTAAAAATTCACTTTTAAGGTGCACTTTTCAAGAAAAACAGGACTTTTTGAGGCAAGTTCAACCAACACTGCTTTGCTGAGTGGCTTGTGAGTGGCATCCGTTCATCTTCTAATCCGCTTTTTCCTTATGAATGTCGTGGCTGTGCTGGAGCCTATCCCAGCAGTCTTCAAGCAGTTGACGGGGTACGCCCTGAACCGGTTGCCAGCCAATCGCAGGGCGCACATAGACAAACAACCATTTGCATTCACAATCACACCTAAGGACAATTTAGAGTGCTCTAGAGCCTCTGCATTAGCATCTGTAGTGATTTGGAAGTTATTTGTTTATTTGTTTATTTATTTAGATAAAGTTTTTATAGTGGTAAAAATATATATACATGTGTTGTGAAGTACTATATTGTACTGTAGAGGTTTGGACTGGTTGACGTGATGCATATAATGGGATAGAATAAAATAGAATAGAATGAGTCTTTATTAAAATTTTAAATTTTCTTCGGCTCACCAAACACAGTAATAATAATGATAAAATAGATTAAATTAAGAAGGACAATACAATAGGGTGGATATAGATAAAGTTGGATCCATCATAAACACAGCCAATTAATTATTAAGAGAAGCTGATGTCATGGCTGTGGGATGCATCCTATCAGTCACTTTGCAGAGTTTAGCATACTAAGAGCACAAGGCCCACATAGTTTCGAAAACATATTCTTAGTTGCCCGAGGGATTATACAACGTCTCCCAGATTTTAAAAGCTCAAAGTGGTTGACAAGATCTGACAGGATGCTCCTTGTCTTTTTCCTCATCCTCTTCGTGAAAAGTTGAGTCAAAGATTTTGCGGTTTTGCCAATTATCTTGCTTTTGTCACTGACATAGTCCTAGAGAGACGGAGGTTCGATTCCAGCTCCAGCCTTCCTGTGGGGAGTCTGCATGTTCTCCCCGTGCCTGCGTGGGTTTTCTCCAGGTACTCCGGTTTCTTCCCACATTACAAAAACACGGCAGGCTGATTGAACACTCTAAATTGTCCCTAGGTGTGAATGTGAGCGCGGATGGTTGTTCATCTCTGTGTGCCCTGCGATTGGCTGGCAACAGGTTCAGGGTGTCCCCTGCCGACTGCCCGGAGACAGCTGGGATAGGCTCCAGCACCCCCCTGCGACCCTTGTGATGATAAAGCGGATCAGAAAATGAATGGATGGATGGATGGATAGTCCTCGAGAGTTTGGAAAATCAAGTTAACTAGGTTTTTGGCTGTTGTAATGTCCTAAAATATGTAATATGCCCTTTCATGCCACACATTGGTCTCTTTCATATGTGGTTATGAAACTCATCCTGATTAAGGTCGTGGGAAGCTGAGGCCGAAATGAAGGCCAAAATGCAACCTGTCCTATCTGACAGAGGTCTCTAATCCAGGTTCAGAAAGTCAACCTTGCCACAGTTCGTCTTTAGCCACAGATGCTTCTACTCAAAAACTCGTTCACCTGCCGGTTGAGTAGAAGCGGCTGTGGCTAAAGACAAACAGTGGCAGGGTTTACTTTCTGGGTCTGCATTTGACACCTCTGTCAGATAGGAGGATTTGCATTTTGGCCTTTGCTAGAGAGACACTCACGTTCTCAGTGGGAATTTAACCAGTCAGGCGATTAAACGACAACATCAACAGTGACTCCAACATCTGAAATAATGGTGGACATAAGAAGTACTCCCAAGAGGCCCATGGATCCTTGGATTTTATTTCACGTGTCACATTTGAAAATATATGGCAGGTAACGTACTGGCAAGGACTCCCAGAAATGAGCCCAACACAGACGGATGGACAGCAAAGTTCAGGCTCTGTAATTTGAAATTCCAAAATGGAAGGAGCAGTCCGAAACTAGAAGGTTTACACCTAATAAAGGAAAATAAAAGACTATAAAAAAAAAATAATAATAATCCCCTTCTGACCTGGATGGGAATAAAACTGCATTTTTGTGTCAAATCTCCACACATTGTCAGTGATGGCGACAGTTTTTGAGGACTTGGACGCTCCTAAAACATCTTCCATCAACGTAATTGGCATGAGAGAACGTCTTTTCAGTCTAGTCATAGGGGAACATAATAGTTGGCGGTTAACGTCTAATCCACTCTCAAACTCCTCCACGGTTCTTCGCATGGCCCTGTATTCCCTAATAGATGTGGTCACATTATGTTATCAGTGCATACATAGCCTTGATACTCCCCGAGACAAATAATGTTGGTGTGGTTTCACCGGTAACCATTATGACTTCTGATGTTGCGTCAGTCGGAATCACAAAACCACAGAAAGCTCTCATCCATCGAGTCGGAAACCACTGGAATGTCTCTCAGGCTGTAAGGTTATCTTGCCATTGCGCTAATTTCACACAAACACACACACACGCACACACACACACATTTGTGGTGCTTGTCTGGTTGTGTCACAGAAAATCAACAGTCAGCAATCCAGAGAGGCCCCACGGTGTTGTGTCTTGTCGTCTATGCACAAAGTGACATCAGATAGGCGGGGTCCTGGCATGGTGCATCCCCTGCTGACATCACTTCCCACCCAACAGCAACAAACGGCTGGGTTGTTGGGAGAGTCCACTGGAGAGGGGAGGGAGGAGCAGAGAAGGGGGGTGTCGGTTGAGTCAATTCCGTGGAATCCATGATTCCTGTGAGCCGGGCTTTGTGTCGGAGGGGAAAACCGGCTACATCATCCCGGCCGGGCCTTTTGTTTAACTTGCCTGGAAGAAACTCTCCATTGTTTTGCTTCATGTGCTCCAACTTTCATCAGCGCACACTTAATAGGTGAGAAGCCTCATGAATTGCTGAGGGAGGCTGGGAAGGAGTGAGGGCAGAGGGAGGGTGACCTGCTGCTGACTCAGTTCCACCATTTGTTTCATCTCATTCAGCATCAATAGACGTCTTGTTTTAATAGAGGACGTCACTCTCCGAAGGTTTGAAGATATCTGGTGTAAAATATTTGATGGTCAGACCGTGGCTAACATGCTTGCTCTCCCCAGCCCAAACATCTTCAAGTGCATAATCAAATCAAAAAATAATAAATACAAAAAATATCATCCCACTCTTAGGTCATCATCTCCATGTCAAAAAGGTTTAGAAGTGAACCTCTTTTAAGGTGAAGTCTTGCTGAGAGGTTGAAAAGAGGATCTTCGGAATTTCAGAAAAGCAGAGAAACATAAGTTTTGAACATCAGAATCTCTTTTATCTATTTAATTGTAATTATGTTCATCATTCCATTGTCCACGCTTCAATCACGTTAACTACAGAAAGAAGAAACAGAGTTTGAATTCTTGAATCTTATTCAATCATTCTTGGCAAGCTGAACAACGAAAATATTCTCTGTGTTTATGAAAAGACGGTTCTCTGTTTCACTGATTTGATCCTTCCTATTGTGTTCACATGTACTCAGTTTCCATGGCGTTTGATGACTGTACACAGTGATTGACAGTACCAGACATACAAATAAGGGTCGAGCTTTTATCCCTCCAGTTTCTGCAGTGGATGTCCTCATTGTGGGTGAGCTAGAGTCTATCCCAGCCGGCTTTGGGTGATAGCTGAGTTTCACCCTGTACTGGTCGCCAGTCAAGTACAAGGCACATGAAGAAAAACAACCATTCATCCCTCCGCACATTTCTTCAATGAACCTAATATGCATATTTTTGGGTATGTGATAGGAAACCGGAGTACAAGGAGAAAAAAAAAAAACACTGCAAGTCATGTTCCCATAAAATTTTCCCCACGGTGCTGCCTAGACTAATATTGAAATAGTACTCAAATGCAGTTTTAATACACCAGTTTGAGGGTGTCTACTGAGCATTCATGGACCGGTACCTAAGGCAAAATAATCTCCAGGGGCGGAGTTACGTGGTGGTTACCACTGGCTGCTCTCCGGCCAACCCCCTTGGTGAAAATTTTGACATATGTGATTCTGTGTTGCACACAATTAATTCGGCGTTACTGCCCTTCCCAGTGAGGCACTGCCACCATGCATTTAGTTTTAGCATCTGTCAGTAGTATTGATACGATTTAGCAAAACAGAATATGAAAGAAATTTTCATAAAAGTGAACCATTCGATTCCTGTTGATGATTCCTTTCACACCTCAGCACACAATCAACAGGGTCAAAAAGTCATTGTTTATCATACCATGCCCCCGATAATGTCGCACTGGACCTCAAAAGTCTTGGCATCTACAGGATCCCCAAACAAAATGGATTTTAAACCAAAATAACAAGGCCATGTTACACTCACCTCAAACGTCTTGGATATATGTTACAATCAATGAGGGTTTTGCTTCCATCCAGAATGTTTATGCCCAAAATTGACATTTGGCGGTTGTTAAAACAAAATCATCAAATAGGCTTTTCTTGTTTTACCACTGGGCATGACTCCCTGAAAGTTTGACGGTGTCGAGTGGAAATTCGTTTGCATGGTACACAATTTTGGGGGGAAGTGAAGAACACAGCCAAATTGCACCGAGTTACCGCACACATTTTGGAACGCATATCATTTGGACTCGACAAGGTACTTGCTTTCATATGGAACAATCCATCCATTTTTAACACCGCTTATCCTGAAGAGGGTCATGGGGAGTTGTAGGTGCCAGTCCCTGCTGACTTCGGGCAGAAGGCAGACTGCACCCTGAACTGGTCCTCAGTCAGTCGCAGGACACA
>NW_017805145.1:518742-523742 GCF_001891065.2 Hippocampus comes | reverse complement strand
TACCCAATAGAGCAAGCATTACATTTTCTGAAGTGGACACTGAAGGGAGAACACCCCCCCCCCACACACACACACACACACACACTTCCACCCAGAAACAAGCAAGAACTGGAAGAGGCTGCAGTAAAGGCCTGGAAAAATAGTATTTCCAATGAAGAATGCGACAGTCTTGTAAAAGCAATGGTCGTAGGTTTGATGAAGTTCTTGCAAGTAAGAGTTATGCCACAATTTAATTATGCCCATTCCAATACTTATGCCCATTTGAAAAGTGGGTGGCTTCAAACAACTCATCCAGATGTTAATACCCTGAAATAAAAATGGGAGTTCTGAACTTTTGTGTGACATTCATCTTTTAATCTGAAATCCAAATGTTTTCAGTATTCAACAAAAACAAAGGGATTGATTGACCTTGCCGTTTGTTTCAGAACATGTCTGCGGGCTGCTCATAAGGTCCTTGAGGGCTACTGGGTGCCCACATTGGTGACACTTGATATAATCCCTCGGCATATTATCCCTTATAGCACAAGTGTCAAACTCAAGGCCCGGGGCCAGATGTCGCCCGTCACATCATTTTAAGCGGCCCGCAAAAGCAAATCAAAGCTGACAACTTCCATGATGCCTGCTAAAATCTGCACCAAAATTTCAAATTTTCATATGTATTAAATCAGTTACATCGTGTAAGTATCTTCTTGTTACCAAACCCCTCATTGCAGTTACTTAAACAACAATAGAATAAAAAAACATTCTTGATTTCTTGATGAAGTTTCAGTCATCACGGCCCTCCAAGGGAAATGGTAATTATAATGTGGCCTGCGACAAAAATGAGTTTGACACCCTTGCCCTATAGTTACAGTGTCAGTGTCATACACACTCGCGTGCTCTCTCTCACCAGCCCACACAAATGAACTGAAACCCAATCTTCCTCATGAATGGAACATCCCCTGGATTCAAATATAAACTTTTGATTAAACCACAGGTCCATGCGATGTGTTACTGCGATGGGATGACTGGGGTTTAAACAAGGGGGTAGTTCAAGGAGGTTACTATGGAGGCAGTAGCTTCGAGCGTGAAGAAAGACAATCCTCTGAGTGTTTTTGTGCATTGCGTGGAAGAGTTGGAGTAAGCCTGTTACCACAGAGGATGTGGGAGTGAGGGACGAGACACATTTATTGCCCTCTGTGACTTCTTAAGTGCAGCCTCTCTCGACCTGATGAAAAAGACAGATTAAAAAAAAAATTGTGGCTTGTTTTAAAACGTGTGTGTCCTTTTTCCTGGAGAAGTTATCATTTGTAACTTCTCAGCTCATCAAAGACTCGTACGTCATCTGGTTGTCAGATCTGGGCCATGACACTTTTCAGGCACGCTAGAAAAAAAAAACAAAATGGAAGGTTCCCCCAAATACTTGACTCCTCTTTCATGTTTGCAGAAGCACATACGAGTTTAATCTAAAATGTAAAATCTTTTTTCACGGTTATATAAGATAGGCTCCATATGGTCCATTTATCGTTCGCCCAGCCAGTCTACATATGCTTTGTGGACTTGGAAAAAGCGGTCATACTTGTCTCCCGGGAAGCCCTGAGGAAGATGCTCCATGAGAATGGACATTTTGGTGCCTGTACGACTGGTGCCAGGGTTTGGTCTGCATTACTGGCAGTAAATTAGATTAGTTTCCAGTGAGTGTTGCGCTCCGCCAAGGCTGCCCTTTGTCCTCTATTCTGTTCGTAACCTGAACTGAATTTCTAGACATAACCGAGGAGTTGAAGGGGTCCAGTTTGGTGGCCTCTATATTGCGTCTTTGTTCTTTTGCAATGGATGGATGGATGGAGTTCATTCCTGGACCACACACATGCTTGTCAAGCCCAGCAAGATCTCTTCTTTGAGTGTAAACGCTCTCAGAAGCAGTGCCTTACGTTTATAAAGATTTACAAACCCCAATTCCAATGACCTTGAGACGTTGATTAAAATGTCAATACACAAAATACAATGATTTGCCAATCCTTCTCAACTGATATTCAACTGATTACACTACAACGATATTTAGTGGTGAAAGTGATCAACATTTTTTTTCAAATATTTACTCATAAACTGATTTTGTGGTGAACCTCATTTTGAATTTGATGACTGCAGCACACTGCAAAAAAGCTGGTACAGGGTCATATTTACCTGCTATTGGCTGGCAACCAGTTCAGGGTGTACCCTGCCTGCTGCCCGAAGACACCTGGGATAGTCTCCAGAGCGCTCGCGACTGTCGTGAGGATAGGCTGTTCGGATAATGGATGGATGGGTCACATTTACAACTGTGTTAGATCCACCTTCCTTTAAACAACACAAGCGTCTTGGAACTGAGGAGACCAATTGTTGAAGATTTGTAGGTTGCTGTTGTATAACTTCTATTGCACAACATTCCGGGGTTTCCATTATTGTAGTTTGCGCTCCACAATGCGGCACACATTTTCAATGGGAGACAGGTCTGCACTGCTGGCAGGCCAGTTTGGTGTTTATACTCTTTTATTACGAGACCACAGTGTTGTAACAAGTGCAAAAATGCGGCTTGGTATTCATCCATCCGTTTTCTGTTCCGCTTATCCTCACAAGGGTCGCGGGGAATGCTGGAGCCTATCCCAGCTGTCTTCGGGCAGTAAGCGGGGGACACCCTGAACCGGTTGCCAGCCAATTGCAGGGCACAAAGAGACAAACCACCATCCACGCGCACACTCACACCTAGGGACAATTTAGTGTTCCATGAATCTGCCATGCATGTTTTTGGAATGTGGGAGGAAACCAGAGTACCTGGAGAAAACCCACGCAGGCCCGGAGAGAACATGCAAACTCCACACAGGGAGGCCGGAGGTGGAATTGAACTGTGAGGTCGACGCGCTAACCACTGGACCACTGGGCCGCCTTAAACAGGGATGTCTCTGGAAATAAAAAGCATTGCTTGGATGGCAGCATACTGTATTGCACCAAAACCCATATCTACCTTCACAGTGCAAGTTACCCATATCATGGGCATCAATTCCACTCTCTGACATGAGATGGTGATGTTTGTACTTTCCCTTGATAACAGTCCAGATGGTCCTTTTACTCTTTGGCCTGGACGGACATGCATCCATGAGTTCCAGATCAAAATTGGAATAAAGACTCGAGTAACAATCCCCGCCCTCTATCCGGTCTTCACTGACACACCACACGAATCCCGACTTTAACAGGAAATAGCTGCAACCCAACGTAAAAAAAACATGATTTCTCACGCCGTTATTAACGATCCCCTGACTGTGCGACAGCACCACAGCACCACATCCAGCGCCAGTGCCAGGACCGGGGCCTCGCCAAAGCAAAGGAGGTCTTGACATTGCAAAACAGTGGTCTCATGTTGGAAAATAAATAAATAATCTGACGCCTATGTAGTGTACTACTATTGTGATGTGAAAGGGAATGCGGTTGTGCGAACATAACCGAAATCATGTGTGTGGTTTGATGAAGCTCGTAAGACAGAGTATTAAATGAGCGTAGTGCGCTGAGGTTTTTTTGGTTTCAGGGGCGGAGGGCTGTAGGTGGGGGGGAGTCTGGAACCTCGTTTTGTTTTGTCACTTTCTCAGACTAAAATAACTCATTCCTGGAAAACCCGATTTAAATCCACACTGACGTGGGTATTTCAGAAAACAACAACAACAACAGTGAAACGTCATTGTCCCAGGAAAATGGTTTTCCCTCCAAGTTTGAGCTTTCTGAAATGTACCCTTTCAAACACGCAACAAAACACGTTTTTTTTGAACAAAAAGAATTTGCAGACAGGACTTTTGTTGAACAGCAGCATTAGACTATGTACTGCAGTTCTGCTTGTTGGTTTTCAGTGGCGGGCCGTGCATTTCAACCTTAGGCCTTCAGTGACGTCACATACATGAACGCAATACTGCATAGGCTCGTCAAGCAGCACTTAATTTCAGGAGCATTTAAAACCATCAAGTATGCATTCACAATTAAGAGCAGGAAACTACATTTACAGATAGTCAAAAATAAAAAGATGATTTAAACATACGAAATAAAATGCCACCCAAATTACGCTGTGTGATCTTAAACAAGTCTGTCCAATAAATTGCGCAATGTCGCAGTTTCATATAAGACACCAACCAAACAATAACAAAACAAACTGTTCTTTGAAAATAAAGTAAACAGATCATTTATTTGATACATGTTTGTATCTTTGTCATTTTATTTCGTTACCATGAATTTAATACTAACGAAATAAAATGACAAGAAGAAATGTAAAATAAAATTCATTGACTCACCAATGTAGTTCTCACAGCGTCTGCTTATTTGAAAATAAAGTCGATCCTCCTTTCTTATCTCAGGAACACTTCAGTGGCTCTGTTTTACAGTTTTTCAGGTCCATTAGCAAGTCCTTTTCTATCGACATGGAAGCTAATGTTGAAAGCCATTTTTGTCCGGTCGTGTTTCTGGTATAATTTTAATCTCCCTATTTTTTTTTTTACTTTTTTATTGTGGCGCTCCGTCTCCCGGCTTGCCTGTTCACCGAGCTGCAGATCTACGCGAGTGTCCCCAAACGTTTTTAAACGCACCAGTCAGTTGCAAGCAAGAGGCATTCCCAGCAGTACAATTTCCAGCGTTTCTCAAAGGCTGTGAGACACGGGTACCGTTCCTAATTGCTCGTCTGAAAATGACGGACAAACCCTTTTCCTTGCTGGGACAGGCTAACTAGCGCAGGAGTTGGGCGACCTCTTTGCACAATATCCAGCTTTTCGTGGAAGGCCCGTCTTGAAAATTGTGTGGAAAGTAGTTCTGCAAGCAGATCAATGTCTTCTCCTTTGGCCATTTTGAGTTAAAATGCGAGTGACAGCACTAGCAGACGCGAATCCAATCTTTTTTTTTTTAAATCTTTATTGAACAAGTCAGGATACAATTCTCAGGAAACAGAAAAGGCCCTAATCCAATCACCGAACGCGCATGGCCAGTCTCGACGTAAGGCCTTCTCGCTAGCC
>NW_017805145.1:515609-518617 GCF_001891065.2 Hippocampus comes | reverse complement strand
TGCCCGTTCATTTCCAGTGCACAGGGGCCTGCTCTGTTCAATCTGAAGGCCCCGAGCAAGTTTAATTTACCTGGCAACACAAGCTAGCTGAAATATGATTGGTTAAAAACTCTACCATAATAAATAAGTTATTTTTCGAGTGGCTTTCAATGTTATTTAAAATAACATTGAAAGCCACTCAACTAAGTGGAAATAATATGACGTAAAGAATACAGAGAATAATTTTGTTAACATATTTATGAAAATAAAATAACAAATTTATGTTATTCTCAGAAACTTTTCTGAGAATGTTTAGGCCAGCAGAGAAGGCCTTGCTGGCCCTCAGGGTCCGCCACTGTTGGTTTTACACCGCATGGTTCAAGCGAAACAATTTCCAAAATGCGTGAACTCTGTAAATAGAAAAACAATGCACAAGGGTAGGATACCTTTTGCCTTGATTCAGGCATCCTAAAAATCTGGATAAATATCTGGCATGGATTGGCTGTCCTCCAATGTGAGTGCAGTGTAAACACAGACCAGATAAGAGCCAGTCAATGTAAGCTTGACATCACCAATTACTAATATTCACACACACACACACACACACACACACACACACACACACACACACACACACACACACACACACACACACACACACACACACTTCTGCCCAAACCATAGAAAGAGAATTAAAGTACCCAGTGTAAATCTAAGTTACACCAATGCACGGACAATTCGAGATGGTCTAATATGCTACCGTGTCCATCATTAACCCTTTCATGCAGCCTGTAACCTGATAACCTGGTAAGCTGTCCACTGTAGTAACCACCGTCCCTGAAAGGGTGAAATAAGAAAAGCAATTGCCAACAGGAGCAGCCCAGTGGTCCAGTGTTTAGCGCGTCGACCTCACAGTGCAGAGGTACCCACCGGGTTCAATTCCAGCTCTGGCCTCCCTGTGTGGAGTTCGCATGTTCTCCCCGGCCCTGCGTGGGTTTTCTCCGGGTGCTCTGGTTTCCCCCCCACATTCCAAAAACATGCATGGCAGGCTGATTGAACACTCTAAATTGTCCCTAGGTGTGAGTGTGAGCGCGAATGGTTGTTCATCTCTGTGTGCCCTGTAATTGGCTGGCAAACCAGTTCAGGGTGTCCCCCGACGATAGCTCCAGCACCCACAGCGACCCTTGTGAGGATAAGCAGATCGGAAAATGAATGAATGAATGAATGAATTGGCAACAGTCAGTTCAGTATTGTGAAGGTTATATCTCATCAATTGGGATCAAGAGGAGCAAAAGCCCCACAAAGGTCAAATGGCATTCAAAATGAATGGATGAATACCATTTTATTTGTTTAATGTTGTTTTGTCAAAGTTAGACTCACTTCAGAATTTTGTCTCTGTGTATAGTTCACTGTCACCTGATACATGCATGTCTTGATTGAGGCGTGTTGTTTTTTTTTCGGTGATTTAGCATAAACACACACAAAAAAAAAACCTACAAGAAACTACAATACAGTCCATGAACATAGTAATAATTATGGTGAGGCTCTAATTCAGGAAATCTTCAGCCATTTGAGTCACTGCTACTAATGAAAGAAAAAAAAACAAAAGTGGCTCTGCCTCTCTGTTCTCAACACATAAATCAGCTCACGACCGTATGGACCATACAGTACATTAAAAAAAAAAAAAGAGTGATCTATTCACAAATTCAACTTTGGCGAGGTCTGCAGACTTCTGAGTGGCATTTTAGTTGATTTTGCAATTATAACTAAAATATTTTCTAATGTCTGAAATGGCTTGGCAGCTAGCGCCATCTGTTACATTTGTCATGCGCTCGGCTTCTGTCCCTTGGCGATTTGCAAGGGGACTTTTGCAAACTCATTAACTTGAGAAGTCTTCAGTAGATTGTATCCTTTTATGATGAAAAATACTTTGGGGGAGGTGTCATTTACTTTTTTTGAGGCTGGTGTGGGGGAATTTTTTGAAACATTGGTGGAACCGATACTAATCAGTATTGTGAGGTTATGCATGCTGCACAACAAACTTGTTTTAAATTACAATTGCATTGCTGTTACTTTGGAAACATTTTTTAAAGAAAATATCTGGAAAATAGTTGTCGAGAAATTGTTTAATATGTGCAAATTTGAGGTTTTTTTTAACCTTTACCTTACTTTGTCAAATGGCAGAGAATAATAAGCTGTCAATTTTTTCCCTAAATGGCTTTTTAAATTTACCAACCACTAAATATGATTCCTGGAGGTATTGGACAATTTACCTTGTTTTTTGCGAAAACAAAACAAAACACACGCCTCCCTCAGCTCTCACCTTACCGTAGTGGATGGGTTTGTATGATCCATTGATACGAGGAGCCAACTTGAGTGGGGCTTTACACCCCTGCAGGGTTATCCTCGGTGTGGTACCAGACAAAGCACGGCTCAAAAGACCCCCGATGATGAGTGAACATTTTGGACCAACATTAGCAATCTTACTTATCACTGACACATATTTTCTTTCTAAAAAAATAACGCTGGTGAGCTCGGCACTGGACCCGCTGCAGTTTGCCTATCAGCCTGGCATCGGCGTGGAGTACGCCATCATCTACCTCCTCTACTCAGTGCTGTTACACCAGGAGAAGGCTGGGAGCACTGTGAGAATCATGTTCTTTGATTTCTCCAGTGCCTTCAACGCCATCCAGCCCAACTTACTGGGAGACAAACTGCAGAACGCCGGAGTGGACCACCACCTCACAGCATGGATTACAGACTACCTCACAAACCGGCCGCAGTACGTGAGGGTACAGAGCTGTGAGTCGGACAGGCTTCTCTGCAGCACTGGAGCACCGCAGGGGACTGTTCTGGCTCCATTCCTGTTCATCCTCTACACCTCGGACTTCAGACACACCACTCCAACCTGCCACCTTCAGAAGTTCTCCGATGACTCTGCGATTGTAGGCCTCATTACAGAGGGAGACGATCGGGAGTACAAGGGACTGACGAAGGACTTTGTGGACTGGTGCCAGCAGAATCACCTC